>NC_056744.1:600768515-601006015 GCF_019279795.1 Protopterus annectens
TTATTATAGGTAATATATAAGTATTGACTATGGGATGGGTAAGGTCAATCACTAACAAAATAGAGTAGGTTAATTTGAGCACAAAAAGGGAAATTGGCTAGGCTTAAAATGGCCCTTAAGCAGCCTAGTACATACCTACGAACCTATGAACCCATAAAGTCTAGAAAGTGGTTTATTAATGCAATACACGTCATAAATGGAAACAAAAAATAAATTAGCGCAATCACCATATATTTTTCTTCTTCTTTTTCTTTTGGCTGTTCCCATTAGGGTAAGGGTCACCACAGAGGATCATCTGTTTCCATTTCTTCCTGTTCTAATATATATATATGTGTGTGTGTGTGTGTGTGTGTGTGTGTGTGTGTGTGTGTGTGTGTGTGTGTGTGTGTGTGTGTGTGTGTGTATGTGTGTGTGTGTGTGTGTGTGTGTGTGTGTCTGTGTGTGTGTATGTGTGTGTCTGTGTGTGTATGTGTGTCTTTTCCGTCTAGTAAAACATGCATTGATTGCTTACAGATGTGCACACAACACTTGAGTTGCCTTCTTGTAGTCCTGTGGTCTAACTGCAAGCCCTGTCAGTGTTACATACAACAATGTTATGGCTGGTAAAGGTGCACCTGAGCATGCCTCTTTGACTTCTCTATCACATGTGTGTTGTGGCATACATGCCATTATGTGGGACACCACTTGTGACCGCTTGGAGTCTGACATAGCGCCAGCAACTCTAACCCTGTGGGTTCTGTCCTTAAGCCAGTTTGCAACCCATCTTGTGACATATGGGTTTACATTTAAGCTGGTAGTTTTTCTACAATACCGAGTGGGGTATTGTGTCAAAGCCTTGCAAGGTCAAGGTAGGCTGTATGGACTGCCTTTCCTCATCAATGGCCTTGGTGACTGTTTCAAGAAGTCGACCAAGTTCAAAAGGCATGATCTTCCTTGACAAAGCCAAACTGGGTCGGGTCCAATGTCTGCAAGTCCCCATATCTTTGTTTATGAGCTCCATTATGATCCTCTCCATAGCTTTGCAGACTAGACTTGTTAAGCTTATGGGGCTGTAATTACCAGGGTCCGTGAGGCCGCCTTTGTGGAGTGGGACCACAGTTGCCGTACGCCACTCCTTGGGCACGTATCCTGTGGTAAGGCTGAGATTAAACAGCTGCCTTATGTGTGGGTTTAATTCCTCATTTAGCTCGTGTAGCACACAGTCGGGGACACCATCCGGTCCCATTGATGCTGTGTTTTTAGCTTTAGAGAGAGCAGCTTTCACCTGCGCATTTAAGATGTCCGGGAGGCTACACTTGGCTGGGATAGTTATCTCTCCTTTAGGGGGGGAGATAACTGTGCTGCATTCCTGAGTTGAAGCACTGCTTATGTGTGGCCTATTGATGTGAACTGTTATCTGTATTTTTTGTTTTTGGAAAGTGGTGTCATTTGACCCATACATTGGAAGGGCAGACCAGGTGAGTGCTTACTTCTGTTTTCCTACATAATGATATACTTTATGTATTAATACATGATTGCAAGTCAAATGGCATCAGAAATACTCAGTCTATGGATCTAAACCTTTTCTGCAGCATCAACAGAATGGTTTGGAGTGACGGATTTATCTTGCAGGGGATACTGCTGCTCTGGAACAGACTCCCCATCCACATAAAACAAAGTTTATCCCAGTCCATATTCAAGTACAACTTAGATATATCGATGGGAAACAGAAAATTTACCCCAGCACCGCCCTCCATACTACTAATGCACAGAGGCAGCTCCTAAATGATTTATCCCCCTGCATAGGTCCTCCCAAATTATCTTTGGTATCATCCCAGTTATTCTTATTCTTATTATAGGTAATATATAAGTATTGACTATGGGATGGATAAGGTCAATCACTAACAAAATAGAGTAGGTTAATTTGAGCACAAAAAGGGAAATTGGCTAGGCTTAAAATGGCCCTTAAGCAGCCTAGTACATACCTACGAACCTATGAACCCATAAAGTCTAGAAAGTGGTTTATTAATGCAATACACGTCATAAATGGAAACAAAAAATAAATTAGCGCAATCACCATATATTCTTCTTCTTCTTTTTCTTCTTTTTCTTTTGGCTGTTCCCATTAGGGTAAGGGTCACCACAGAGGATCATCTGTTTCCATTTCTTCCTGTTCTAATATATATATATATGTGTGTGTGTGTGTGTGTGTGTGTGTGTGTGTGTGTGTGTGTGTGTGTGTGTGTGTGTGTGTGTGTCTGTGTGTGCATGTGTGTGCATGTGTGTGTATGTGTGTCTTTTCTGTCTAGTAAAACATGCATTGATTGCTTACAGAGGTGCACACAACACTTGAGTTGCCTTCTTGTAGTCCTGTGGTCTAACTGCAATCCCTGTCAGTGTTACATACAACAATGGTATGGCTGGTAAAGGTGCACCTGAGCATGCCTCTTTGACTTCTCTATCACATTTGTATTGTGGCATACATGCCATTATGCTGCCAGGGCTCTACTAGAGGGTGATCGTGCAGTGGGTGATCCTCCACTGGGATGGAGAAGAGACGGTTAATCGTTTTGTTAAACTGGTTTTCTTGCAGCTCTTTTTCAGTGACCTTGCACAGTCAATGGTAATGCAGAAAAGCACCTTGCCTTTCCATGAGTGAATATTTGTTAGCTGTCAAATCCAACATAAATAAAATACAGTTTATGTGGTTTCAGCAAATGTTTTATCCATTTGTTAATTGTCTTGTGCCTTAAAATGAGTGGTCATACAACAAATAACCTTTAAAGGAACAGCAGTGTCAGATGTGTCTTATCAGCAGAGCATGCTGTAAAATTCAAAGCAGAACGGGTTGATCAAGACTGGGCAAGAAAAAACTGCTGGCTTAGATATCAGATTGCATTTAAGTACACATACTACACACCCATACATGATGCCGATGCCGTAGAGCTTGCTTCCTCACTTGAGGTTAACAGTTTGTATTGCCTCAAAAAATGGTTAAATGTCTTTTAGTGGGTTGACTCAGAAGTATTTGGACATCTTAAGTTATGACAGGAACCATCACATGTGTGTATTAGTTTGGGACAGGTCTGTCCGGCAATGTTTTTACAATGGGATAAGAAAGATTATTTCCCTGCTCTTCCAGGGACTGGTTTTCATAGGAGGAATCCAAGTACAATGTAGAGAAACTGAAAGATCAGGTGCATTTATTGTTCTGTTTATATCTGATTAACGTTGCATGATTTTTGCATCCTGCTTTGTTTAAGGTAGAGGAAAGAAGACTGAATAAAAACAGAAATTGTTTTCCACTCCATGGCTGTTTCTGTTGCTCACTTGTAACCAAAGTCCTAATATTCTGCTTAATTTGCTATAATCTGATATTAGAGAAATCATTATAACTGAATGTGTAATTAAATGGCAGCAGATAATTCTCAGTGTCACAGTATCTGTGCTACAGTAAATGCTTTGTGTAATAGCAGTTGTAGAGTAAAGAAACAGACTTTCATTATACTGCATTGTAGATTAATATGAGACATAACTATCTATGAAAATGATCAGAAAAGTTTTTAACCAATGACATTAAAAATAAGTAAAAATGTCTTTTTACTAATAAATGTTGCTTTATTACATGTTGTAGCTTATTTGTCTCATCAAAAATCAAATGAATAATTTCTTGCAAGGTTACATCATTTTCCATTTTAATGTTAGTTGGACCTGTGAATGCTTTTAAGAAAGACACATCTTGATCAAACTTTTTTCAGAAGAAGGTATTTTTCATATACCATTTACTACTGCTCAGCCTTACCTCTCTTTTAACACATTTTACATGGTTGTCATCAATATATGTACTGGTGGTTAGCATTATTTTACAGGTGTATATTTTAATGCACATCCTGATTTTTGAAATTTTTTTATATCATCTGATCCTTTTTCCATTTCTGGAGATTTCTGGCTAGACCGTCACTGAATGATGTTAGTGAATCTTCATATGCAGCCTGCAAGGGTAGGCCCTGAAGAAAATAGTATGTCTAACAGCTGTTGCAATTTTTCATGTTTTGCTATTATACTAAGGGTTGTACATTAATTTTGACTTCCTTTTGAGCTAAAAGACTAGCAAATCATCCATACCTTCCTTTGAGTGCCACAGGCAGTCGACAGTATACCACAGTCCATGGTCCCCAGTTTGCATCAGTCCAGCAGTTTCCCTATGAGCTATTGAAGCATACATGTTCAACTCACCAGTTTCTGAAAAATATATATTGTAACCAGTGAGTTGAAAACTCTAATGAAAACGCAAAAAAATCTATTCTTTGCAAGGGGCAGCACCCCCACCCACCTAAATTACATACAGAATTCATAGTCACACCACAGTGGAGAAAAGGCAGAAAAGATCTCTGCAAAGCATGCTGCTGGTTCACACAATACAACACATCTCAGTAAAACTCCACCAATATTACATTTATGCACAAAAGCCACTCATCCACTAATGCGTCAACCACCTGTAACTATGTGCAGTTCAACAGCATGCTAAACTCTTCATCGCAGGAATAATAACATGCCTGTTGGAGAATTCAGATGTCATATTTGAATGAAATTTATAAAATATGGCTAGACTAGCCCATTGTTCCATCCTTATCTATTACTAAAAATCTATATTTCTGCATCTGTTGTTTCAGATAATTTCTATTTTTTCTTTAAATCTGTTTCTATGTCTGTTTCACTTTATTTGTAATAACCTTTCAGAATGAGTTGTTCATGGGAATGTAAGCTACATCGTACAGTTCTGATTACTACTATGTGCGTAGTGCATTTTTTAATGTTTCTTTCTTATTCTTTTTTGTTGAATTGGTCGGTGCACTGATTAATGGGTCCCTTTTCAGTTATAACCTACACCATGTGATAATAATACAGAAAATACAGTGGGCTTAAGAGAATAAGTAGACCAATTAGTTGTGGCTATTTATGTATTGTATTACAACTGTTTTGAACAGCAGCAGATATTTACTTATTTACTTACTTATGCATGTAGATCTGTATGGATTTATTTATTTCATATATTTTGTTAAATTTGTTTCTAACTGGGTTAAGACCTATTTTTCAGTAGAGGGCTGGGACATTGTCTGATTAAATGATTTGCTTAGAGTCAACAAAGGGAGTCAAACCCAGGATTACAGGATAAAGCCTATTAGCAGCTTATAACAGTAATCCTTTGTGTTAATGAGAAAACAGCTACAGAAATTAAACAAGCTACACAGCTAGGGAGTAAATAGGTATGTTGTATATTATAATTAAGGTACACATCTAGAAAGAAATTGAGAGTAGCATATTGTACAATTACTCAACATATTTGCCATTCATCATTTGTATAATGAATGTTACCTATATGCCACTTAAATGAAATAGCAAGGTATGGTGATTGAGTCATATACTATGGAAAAACAGATCAGTCAAGTGGTATAGCACAGAATCTTAAATCTCTGATTTACTAAAAGTTTTTGATTTACAAACAGCACTTCATCAACTCTCTTGAGTTCAATTCCCCTAGCTTCCACTTGTATACTGTGCTCTTCTAAGCGCGACACTTAAAGGAAAATTCCACTTTGCATTGTTGTTAATTTAAACAAATCCTAAATTTGCTATTTACCATGCAATATCATATAGATGTAATTTACTGCCCAGAAACTCTTCAATATATTTCAGTTTCTATATTTCCAGTTTCTTTGCCACAGATTGTGAAGGTTCCACCACTGTTTGTTCTCATTAAAATCTCACATTATTTCAGAAAGAAGTTTGTCTCAGCATGCATGACATGGGAGACAATATACTTTCTTTAGTTTTTACTGTTAGTCACAGCTTGTTATCATAAATCTTGACAGGTATACCTTGCTGAGTTCATTAAGCTGCCATAACTGACACGTGAAATGCGAAACTCAGTTCCAAAAAACATGAGTTAAAGTACAAGATAAATAGACAGGTAAGTATACTCCGTTTTGGTCAGTTAGGGTCTGCTGTTATCCATGTGACTGTAGAACATTAAGTATAGTGTAAAATATTATATATAGGTCTTACCTGACTTACTAACTTTATGACTTGCAACTGTCAGTCACAGATAAATGAGCGGAAATGCTAGACTTGCCTGACACTTTGACACACAAGTAAAATAATGTGGAAGGGTATAGAAATGGGTTAAAAATTACATATTTTTTTAAACTCACAACTTTATTCAAAATTGTCAATTCCATTTAAGGCTCAAGCAACATATAACCAGTTTTTGAAAAAAAAATTACAAATAAATATAAGAATTTTCATGAACTGACTGATAAAAATATAGCATCACTGACAGATAAAAAATTAAATCAAAATGGAGATGCTTCTACCACATACAGCTGCCAAAATTCTGCAAAAGATAATTAAAGTCGGTTGTAAAACCTAAGAAGATATATTCATAATGCTAATCCAGTAGTACATTTTCAACAAAACAAAGTATTTACGCTTAGAATCAGTGAGATTCATTTCAGCCTCATGAATCTCATGTATCAAAATGTTAATTTTCCCTTGTGGGGGTGGAAGGGGGTGGGGGTTAGATCCTTTCTTCTTCCAGGACCTGGTTATGAGTTTCAAAGCTGCAGCAAGCAGAACTGATATTTTTCAGGTTCAAGGAAAATTCATACCAAATCAAGAATAGTGAGGAGATGATGGTATTCTCCCCAGATCATACACCATGATTACATTTGTATCTTTAAAGCAGATAATTCTAAACAATCCCAAACAATATGAGCCCAGCTTCTCAGAGCCAAGCCATCACATCTCCAACTCTTTGAGTCTTGATTGGGAAACATACAGGAAATTCTTGAAAATGTATACAAAATTTAAAGAGGCCCTACCACTCAAAAATGGAATTTTCTAGACCTACTAACATAACAGGGAAATAACATAAATTTGGCCGAACAATCCTATGAAATGTGGAGCTTAATGTCCTTTTTCCAATCAAAATTAAATCTATTAACCAGAGTGCTCTTGGTCCCCAAGAGTATCTGATATATCTGTGATATATTTTCCTTACCAGTGTAGGAAGCCACCCCATTTGAAAGCCATAACCGAATTCATAATGGGCAATCCTTACTTGAATTAGACCCCTTCTATAAGGTGTGAGAGTTTCCTCATCAAACATGTATAAATATTTTTTCCTAACCCTACAGAAAGTCCAGGAAAGTCCAGTCTATTATCTACAAATAACTGATCCCAAAATTTTAAGAAGAGTTATTTACATAACAGCTGATACATTCTAAAGTTATAGGAGACCTATGTGTCAGTGAGAAGCAGAAGAGTAAGCTCCAGATGTTTCTGTAAAGGCCACCAAACCAGTTTACATAACTGGTCTTTTATCTTCCTGGGGCTGACTTGAATTTTCTGTTCCTTTACCTAAGCATATTATATATCTCATCCAAGCGACCGAAATTACTCAAAATAAAGTGGTGCCAAACTGGAGGGGAAGTTTCTGCTAGTAATGTGTTTAAAGTCTTTTATTGAGTGACTTTACAATAGTACTCAAAGTTGAGAAGAAATTGACCACCCTGTGGAGGGGAAAGAGGTATCAAGTCCCACTGGAGCTTAGGTTTATAGCCATTCCACAAAAACAGATAAAACTCTTTTTACTTTAAAGTCAGTAAATGGAGTATTCACTCTGCCTACAATGGACTACACCAGATTTATTTGGGCTGTGGTTTAATAAAAAGTTTACAAAGTATTTTATTAAAAAAAAACAAACATATACTAAATTAGAACAACATAAATGCATTGCTGCACTTAACTCACTAGATGCCACAATGCACCCATGATCATAACCAAATCCCTTTAGATTCGACTTGCATATACAAAGTTGCATAAAATAACTCACCAAAGACTTTCTCACTAATGCAGTTAAATTGCACTTGCCAGTACTTATCTCCTCCCCTCACTACTTCATGGCACTCCCATCCTTACTAACCTTCAGGCATCACAAAAAGCAGAACTTGAGTAAGGCTATAATAAAGTGGCTAAATATCCAGCAAACACCATTTTCAGAACCCACTTCTGTATAGCACTAAAAAGCCTTAATTGGTTAGAACTACTCCATCGACTAACATGTTCACAGTTTCTTACCACCTATAAAATTATCCGGCATACATCTGCTTGTCCAGCACTATATACCATTCTGTGCAATTATGTTCCCCCTCCATTATTACAATCCACTGACCAAAAACTCCTGTCTGTTCACAAACCTATCATATCTGCTGGCCATGGTTTGTACTCGTACCATATTGCTGAGGCCTGGAACTCTTTACCTATATCCATCAGGTCAATATCCTCCATGCAGTCCATTACAACCATTCTGAAAGACTTCCCCGCCAAATTCTGTCTCTGTTCTTGCTCATCCCCAGGATAAATGATATCCCTAAATATGAACAAGTACCTATTCATACCTTATATTTCCCCCCCCCCCCTTTTCAATCATTTCCTTACTTCATTCAGTTTCTCTCTTCTGACTCTCTGGTTAAATATGCCATAACCCTGTTTTTTCTCCCACTTCTTATTGCAACTCATGTTTGTATTATACTAACTTACCTTTAATTTCTCTAAACTGGCTAAAATTTCTCTAAATATTAAATCATTGTCCTATAAGTTGTATCTATTCTTAACCAATGTTTTCACATTATGTCTAATTTGGTATTTTTTTTAAACTATAGATTTTTTACTGTCATTTACTCCATTGTTTTTGAAGATTGTAAAATTATTGTTTTTAAAATATTTTTGTAATACTTTGGAGCTTTTCTCCCGGGACATCTGCTGAAAATGGACACCTACCCAGTTGCACTTTCCCAGTAATTAAATTTAAATAAATAAATAAAGTTTAGGCCCAAGTTTGATAGATACTGCAGAACTGTGGTTCTTCTTTACAAGCTAAGTAAAGAGTACAGGAAAGCAGACTGCCTCTTGGGTAGGAAATTAAAGAGATCAGGAACCCCTGCCAATGGCTTTTTCTGCATTAAGACTGGCTAAACGTAAGGTTGTCCTGTTGACACAGGCATCCTCAATAAGGAGAAATGTCTTAATTAAATTATCAAAAATAGAGTGGAAGGGACAAAGTTGGTCTGGTTAGGGTGAATCAGATTCTGAAGTAAAAAAGCATACATGTAAATCAAGAATCAACATAAATTATTTATGATCATGGTTTAAAACCAAAGCTGGCTGATAAGAAGAAGCCAGAGTGGGATCTTTCCCAGGTCTCAAGATAACAGATACTACAGCCTGTTTCTAGGAAGGGGTAACATCACCAGACTGAAGAACATAATTAGATAACTTTACAAAGTTCACCAGAAAACACTCCCTAACTATATCTTACACATCCAACGACAGTTCAGCTATGCCTGATATTTTCTCTTCAGCCTGTTTTTGGAAAGCTTGAAACTTTGAAATTATAGTCTAACAATTGTTTTTTTTTCTTTTGTACTTTTAGGAAAGTTCAAGGCATTAAGATATTACACATTTAAGTGAAACCCTTTTGGGTCTGGAGAAGTATCAGAATAAAGCTGGGAATAATAGTTGGTAAAAATCCTAAGAATATTAGGAGGGAAAAAGGTCAAAACCCCAGAACCAGCATACTTTCTTTGAGTAAATATTCTATCAACCTCCTGCTGTTTTGGGCAAACTGCCAAATACTTCTGTCACTTGGAGGAAACCAAAATTTCTTAACTTTAATGTACTAATTAAACATATGGTCTTATATTCAAGATATTTATTTAACTTAGCTCTTCCTTCATTCAACTGTGTGTCTGCACCTGGAAGACCATGCAAGGCTTTATGTTGAGAAACTAGTAGTCAAGCTTGTATTGTAGTGAGGGTAACACTATAATGAGATCTCATAATAGATTTGAAGTGCTATATAGCTTGATTAACAACCAGTTTAAAATCTTCCCAGTTTACCTAATAGGAAGTATATTCACTCCCTGCCAGGTCTAAAAAAAGCCATAAGCAAGGTCCTTAAACAGATCTTCTTGACAAAGAAATAGACTGGTTGACCAATAACATGTTGAAGCAGATATATTCACTACCCAACTCATTAACAAAGAAGTGTGATCAGAAAGAGTGGTAGATCATATCTGTAGGGTTTGCGATATGTGACCACTTTATTTTGTTATTAATATTTTACAAATTCTTGAATAGCTGCTATATCAATGAGAAAGACAATTATATGCCAAGGTAGGTCATGCTACCAAGTGGTATGGATCAGACATCCCCAATAAATTTCAGAGTTTATTAAGAAACTTCTCCAAGGAGGGAATAAATACTAACTTATGGCCAGACTGAGTCTCCCCAAATGTATTACAATACCTCCAGATAAAGATACCCTCCTGAAATGCAACACAGTATTTTATAATTTCTCTCTTCTCCAAAACTGTTATTCCTGGTGGAATGTAGAGATTAATCAATGACCATAACATACCCTGCATCTAACATTTAAGGGCTATATATCTTCTCCATCTGTTCACAAGCAGGATCCTAATCTTGATGTTGAATCCTCTCATATATATCTATCATATAATATATATGTATTGGAACATTTACCTGTAAGATAAGTTGCAGATCCCCCTGTTAAAAACCCATATTTGTATAACTTAGGATGTCCTAAGTCAGACAGATGTGTTTCCTGAATGAAGATCAACTCTGGATTTAACTTACTTAAGTTATGTGAACATTTTAACCTTATTCTTTGGATTTGTGAAACTATTTATCTTCCAAGGAAGCAGATGAGCCATGTATTAAGAATGCAATTAAATTTCAGTATCGTAAGGTAGCCCAGAGAGAGTGCATAAAACTTAAAAATATATATATAGCCTTATCATAAAATCACTTCCAACTGATATACTGATGTGAAATGAGAAGAAGAAGACTAAACATTGCTTTTTATTGTCAGTTGAAACTAACAAAGCAAAACACAAACCAAACAGCATTGAACTACTTACAAATAACCTACTAACAACACTTCCCAGGAGGAGGCAAAATGCATGTAGTGAAAGGTATGAGCTACCTTATTTTGGTGGTTGCCAAAAGGGATGCAACAAGAAAAGAGATTTTAGGTACACTGCTAGCTTCAGTATCCAAATGTCATCACAAAATAACTCACACCCACCTCCCAAAGTCAAGCCAGAGTCTTTATAAAACGTAACAAAAGATGTACTCTTAAATAAAACAGAAAAAAAACATCAACAGACTCAAATATTCCAGATATTAAGATGTGCTATATCTGCTTTAATCAAACAGTTCAGTGGTAAAAGAAGATGTATGGGTATTTAGATGTGATGACAGGACACACACATGCCTTTCTTTAGCCCACTGCTATGGAGCCAAAATTAATGTAAAACTCAGCCAATGAATAACAAATAACAAAGTTCTCTCTTCACTTAAAACCAGTAGCCATATTAAATTAAAGGCTGTCTAGCACATCTGAACTGTACCAAGATGAATATATCCTAAATCAAGTCGCCAACTTAACTCAACCAAGTTCAAGTCAAACATTAGTGCACAGCCTTTCTTCTCACTTCTGCCAGCCCTGCATCCATTTTTAAAGAGTGGAAACAGCTCAGAATAGGGATGTAAAGACTGGAATACTTTCATGAAAGTTCATCTAGCTGTGCAGGTGCCGTGGATTGTTGATTACCATCAGAGCCCGTCCTATGCTTAATTTTAGTAAGTGCCTCTTGCAGGTGTGCAAATGAGAGTGACCCTCCCAGCATAACCTGAAACAAAGTGCGGTAGAGCAATTTAAATGTTACCTGATTTCGGTGGCACAGTTTAATGGTAGGAAGGCAGCTCTCCATCTGGGTATCTTACCTGTTTAGTCATGATTAATGTACATATGAGCACCTTTTGCTTAGATGATCTAATCAGGGGTCCATAGGGAAGCAAGAATTCTCTCCTTCTGGGAATAAAATGTTAAATGAACTAAAATAGGAGAGGGGATCTTTTACTGGAACTGTTATAGGAGAAAAGTGCAAACAGCATATTCAGTTATAAACTGATCTGACTGTATCCCCATCTACTCTGCTAACTTTCTCACAAATGTAACAAACTGTTTGTTACAGCTTCCAAACGAGAAAGAGCTTTTTGGGGTCCTGAAGTATGACTTTAACAGCATAGGGCAGCAGAATAGATAACTAGCTATGGTTCTGCATTTACCTGGTTTATATGGATGAAGATTTAAATGTGAATTGAAAAGATTTTGTCACTTTACATTTAGCACACATCAGACTAATTCATTCATTTTTTGATGCCCACTTGTTCTTTTTTAGGGCTTCAGGAGAGCTCGATCCTAACCTGGTTGTCAATGTAAACCAGAAAATTTGTCCTTAATAGGATACCAGACCATCACAGATCCTAAACACACACACACACACACATACACACACACACACACACACACACACACACACACACACACACACACACACACACACACACACACACACACACATGCCCATGCACACATATGCATGCACACACATATGCAAAGCATATACTGTGTTGCCCCCAATAATCTGTTTCTGAGACAGTCTAATAAGGCAGTAATTCACAACACTCTCAATGTAACTAAATGCTGAAACAAATAAACTCACTTATTGCAACCTTGCAGTTTCATCATTTTGAAAACAAAACAAATAAAATCCAAACAAAATCAGGGCATCACAGCAGTCCCCATCACAGCTGTTTAGGGTTATAACAATTTTAATTAACATTCAACAGCTTAGGGTACATCTACTGCGTTAGCTCAGTAATGAATGCTAAGATGTGAGGAAAAATAATTTTGTTTAGTTTCATGGTGGAGATTTTCATGTACTACGCTAGTACTTCCAGTTGTCACCTGAAAAATATATGTATACCTTGTAGGTTTACCTGATAAACAAACATCACTGAAAAACATGAGGATGACCTAGTCAGACAGAGGAAAAAATTCATGTCAAGGCCAAGAACAGTAATAATGTCATAGAAAATATATGTTGTGTTTTACTGTTGTCCATAGTTCACACACAGTAGTATGTCCGAATTCATAGAAAGTTTACAGTTTAGGCTTGAAATGTACTCCTAGAGTTACAAGGTTATGAAAAGTGACACTAAACCACAAGAGGGAAAGAGAAAAGTTTTATTAATATGGGATTGTACAAGAATACAACTTGCTTTATCATAAATATTCTAGAGGAAGTCAACTAAAACTGCCTTTGCAAAGTGCAAAAAGCCAAATGAGGCTATCTTTCACAACTGAAGTAGCAGGGCATAAATTTACTGCTGAAGCATATAATAAAAATAAGAGTTGAAACATAATCTAATAAAAGAATTAGATAAGTACATTTACACATAAACTAAAATTAAAACATTTGTTTTCTGTGCTGCTTTGTATTACGCACATTTGTAAGGACAACACCAATAATAAGATGTGATGCTACTGTTCTGCTGTTCAGGCACAAATAAATTGCTTGCAGACTGCTTTGTGATATAAGGATGTAAAAAGCATTTCAGCTCTAAATGGTTTACAAAGAACATTGAGAAACAATGGTATAAAAACATTTTCAGCACTAAATGCAAATGTTATTTTATTATGGATTCCTCTATATTTGCATTTTTTGTTTTCATTTTATCTTTTATTTCTACTTTTCTTGGATTGGAGAACAATAAACAATGTGTCCCAGGAGGGAGGGAGATGACGAAACTATACCCATCAAACTTTTTACTAGTTTCTTCTCTTAAGGAATAAGATAGAAGAGCATGCCATGAAGTTATTCATATAACTGAACTCTTCTCTGAAGATCAACAGACGAAGCACAGGTTACAGTTGGGAGTAATTTATTTGTGTACCAGAAACAGCACAGAACAAAAGAAGTTTGAAAGAAGGCCACTAGCTTGAATGTATAAATATTCAAAAAAGATTAGATACTTGTTAATTGTATTTGTTTGAATCTCTCCTATTCATATGTTTGCAGAATAAAGTAGGTAATTTATTAATAACCCACGACTGTGTGTGGGTAATGCTGGATTAACTACAGTTGGTATAGTTTGATCATGAGGGCAAAACCTGAGTGATCAAACAAAGGCAGCTGTGGGTAAATCCAGCATTATCCACACCTAAGAGTGGTTTATGGCTATTATACAATGACATTATATAAAAAAGAAATTGCTTACCTGTCTTAAATAATGTCTTTTTATAACAGCGCTGTGGTGTTCCTCCGCTTTGTTTCCCATTCTTCCACGTTTTATGATGTACTGCAAGTGCGTATAGGACTTACATTCTCATGCTTGCACAGCAGATCAGTGCTGTTCAACAGAAGCAACAAAGGAAAAAGAAACTCCATTGCTCTTTTTTTTTCATTTTAGTATGAGGGAAAAATATGAACATTCTGCAAAAATCCAGACAGTTCAGCAGTATGACAGTCTGCCAAGACTGTGCAGAAATACCAGGAAAATCGGGTATGTTTCTGTTTCACTAGTTTTGCAGAAGGCACCTGATTTTTCTTGTATTTGATCTGCTTTTGTAGCATATATCAATAGAAAAGTCTTGCCACTCAATGGTACTTCAGCAGCTGAGCTTATTTCTATTGCTACATGTTTGATTTACAGCGGGCTTACTGGTTCGGCTGACCAGTCAGCCTGCACATTTTTCAGTACTAATGAATAGTCATTGTATAATTGTGTTTAAATTATTATGACTTCATTGATTAACTGTTGAAATTTTTACAAGGGAAGAAAACTGCACATGCATGCACAGCTAGCATGGTTTCTGTGACGTTGTACTGATCAGCTCCTGCAAACTGTGCCTGCCTAACTCTATAATTATTCGTCACAAATCAGTGGACCTCTGTTTACAGTAGGAGGAGCATGTCTGCATAGTCACAGAACCCCCATCTCTCTCTGTCTCTCTCAAGTTTAAAGTGAATGAGACTAATTCAATGCTCCTTAATAAGAATGTGTCCTTGTTCAGGAACAGTATGCCTGTGAACTCATGCCATGTACTGCTCAGAAGTATAATAACTGAAAGAAGGTAAAATCATTGAACTTTGTAATTCCAGGCCTTCAATCCAGTATTTAGAATGTTTTCCTGACATATGGCTGCTTCCATTAATCAGGTGCCGAAGGAAACCCATGGAAAGACTGTTTTTGTAAGAAACAAAAACTAAAAATAATAACCAGACTCTGCCTGAATTCATGAAAGCAGCAAATGAAAAATGGACTGCATTGGAAGGTCCCTTGGACTTTGTTATTGAGCTACACACCTCACCAATACTGCTGAGTATTACAGCTGATGAATTAATATTGTTAACAACAGAATGAAGACAATATTGAAGATCATACCTTTCAACTGTCAAGATTTTTTCCACTTATTTTTGGCCCTTTCCTCATAAAATCTGTGCTTTTCAGGCAAATCATTGAGTATTCAAGTCACTAAATAATACTAAAAACTGAAAGACATTTGAGTTTCATACTTAAAATCCTTCAGGAAATATATAATAATAATGCAAAATTTGTAATTCTAACATGTTTCTGTGTTAACAGGAGCAATATTTAAAATCAGTCCCTAGTTTTGGGCCTTTGTCTCCCATTATTTCTGGCTTTGTCCAGATTTCTTGTGCTGAGACGTTGAGGTATGTTGAAGATACTGAGAACAGAAGAAGATGATGAAGAAAAAAGAACATAAGGCTTTGCTTTATACAAGAGGCCTGGGAAAATAGGAAAACTCCAAGCTTGGTTTGAAGAGATAGAAGTGCCCACCACGCTCCTCATATTTCGATTCCCCCTCCTCCACTAAGAATTCAAAAGATAAGCTAGTGTAATTTGCAACATGATGTAAAAGAGAAGATTCTACATTGGTTGGATGCTTATTGTCACAAGATAAAGATAATAGTTGGATAAGGCAGGGTATATTCAGGGGTAGGCCTTTGAGCTTACCATAAGAAGAAATCTTGCCCTTTTCAATTAAGTAATCAACATCTGCAGGACCTGGAACATACCAACTCAGTTTCCCCATCTCAAGAACCAGAATATTGTTTCGTACATGGATCTAAATACATGGGTGTGTGCTTCCAGTGCCAATGCTTAGGAAAATCCTAGTCTTAACCCCAGCCATTCTTACCTTCCTGAATAATAACTTCTATTACCCTAGTTCAAGGAACTGAATGAATGATTACTTAGCATCTGCATGAACAGCAGAGCTTGATAAAGTATGAGTGGTGGGGGGGACCATATAAGTCTGAAAGCTAAGAGAGGACATTTTACACTTGGTATGGAAGACAAAGACAGGAGTTCTGTTTAGCTTGGTCAGATTCTGTTTATGATGTTGCATTTTCTCTTCATTTTCCCTCTCCACTGCATTTGTTGCACAATGTAGAAAATTACCTGTAGAGTAGCTTGCATGTGCATCATACTGGAGCTGGTGAACTCTTGGTAGTTTGCTTAACCACGCTATATAATTTTTTTTCTTTCCACCCCCCCCCCCTAAACATTTGAGAAAGACTACTTTCTGCTAAAATAATGAAATACTTCAAGCAAATCTAAAATGACGTACTTTAACAAGTTTGACCAGCACAGACATGCTGCACAAAGCAATGAATGAAAAATTGTGCTGTGATGTAATTTATATAGATTTAACTTTAGCATTTTACAGGGTCATACACAACACACTGATAAATAAATTAGAATGACTAGGTATTGATTTACTCTTGATAAGATGGATAGCTACATGGCTTGCAAATAGAACATGACAAGTATCATACAGCAGTTTGACAGGTGAAATTCTTGGTTACAGTCAGGGAATTCCACAGGGCTCTGTCCTAGGCCCTTACTAGTTTAGATTGTATATTTCAGACCTATCTTTTTTATCTGAGGTGTTCTACAGTCTATATAGAGATGAAGTGAAATTGGGTAAACTGATTACATGTGTTACAGATAGGGCATGTCAACAAAAGAACTTGACTAAATTGACCATTTGGGCACAGGAGAATAATATACTGATAAATACATCTAAAAATAAGCATATGAGATTTGGGAGACATAAACTGAATGGTGAACATTTAATACAGCTGTGATGCCAATGCACTGGCCCAGTAATCAAGGAGCCTCAATCCTCACCACTAGCACCAGTGAGGGGCATGCACATTGCAAAGGATAACAAGTACACACACAGTAAAGTACAATTTCCCTTAAGAGCACACAGAGATAACAATCAGTCTGGAGCTGGCTTCTCCCATTCTCTCCAGATCCCCAATAAGACTCCCAGTGGCACAGCTATAGAGTGGGGTCCTTAGCCAGGGTCCCAAGCCAAATGCTCATAATACTCTTTCTGTCCAACCAGTGTTTCATGTCCCTGTCCAAGTAACTGACACACACACACTTTGAGATATGAGTTATATACAAACATGCAGACACTCCTGGGGAAGGCTGTCACAGGTTCTCCAACTATGCCCCCTTCTCTGCAGACTATAAGGTAGAAATCACTGCCACCAGGATCCCAACTCATTAGCTACTCTAAGGCCCTTCCCAAAGGGTGTCTAAATTTTACTGTGCAATATTATTATCCAAGTAGTAAGTGTGACCAGAACTTTTAAGGCTTATTGGAGTGGCTTAGTACAGTATCTCTATATACATGCAATGTACTCTGGAGCTTAAATTATCTCTACACAAAACAGCCACAGTTGAAAGGTTTAAAAATATTTAATAATAAATAATAAAAACACAAGACAAATCTCCTCAATTCAACACAGTGCTAGTCAAGAGTTCAAACACAGGAAATGCTTAAATAATACTGTAGAATAGTCTGACATAAATATAGAAAACAGCTAGACTAAATTTACTATTTTCTATTTATTTCTAAGAGAAGTCACTGTTCTAAATAAATATCCTACTTACATACAGAGCAAAGGTGGAGTACTGGTGAGTGGATGTTGTTCAGACAAAATCCAAAATACTTTGATTGTCTCTGAGAAAGTCTTAAATTGATAATACATCACTGCTGACTCATTTTAGATTACATCATTCTTGACACTTCTGATTTAATTTCCCAGGCTAACAGAAACTCAGAGTTTTAACAGTTCTTTGATCTTGCACCTGGCCAGGAAACCACAACAATAAAAGACATTATACATGTAAAAGCTAGCAATTAACTCTGGTCTCAAAACAATGGAGGGAATCCCTTAGTCCAGACATTCTGTCTCCGAGCTTTGAGATCAGTCATAGTCCAGCAGAATGCACTGTGGTTACATTTTTGAAGTTCAACATTTAACACAGTTTTCTTTACATTTGTGAAACAGCCTGTGGATTTTATTAATATTTACAAATGACATAGAATTATCTACAAAATTCTATCTAGCTGGGCTGGCAGCCTTTCAGTTTTTCACAACAGCACACAGTGATTGAAATAGTATATTTATTTAAGGACCAGGTATATGGGCAGATCCAGCTTTGAGTTTTTCTAATCATACCAACCAAATGGTTAATGATATAGAACTATAGGTTGTATAAAAAGATGCATAGGTTCGTAAGTTCATAGGAGGTTACTAGGCTACTGACCCAAAGGTCCTTACAAGCCTAGCCATATGTACCCAGTATAATACTAGAGGAAAGATATTCCCTAAACTCGAGGTCTTAATTAGCAATGACTGCCCATATCTAGGAGGGTCATAGGTGAAATCCCCGGCAGATATTTATGGTTTCCCATTCAGTCATCCAGTCTAAGCTTAAACAGAATCATAGAGGGGCTCTGTTTGATGTGGATTGGTAGCCTATTCCAGTGAAGTGGCAACCTCTAAGAAACGTATCTGTCTCTCCAGCAGGTCCTATTTATGTTGCAAGTCAGGTTAAGGTTCCTGGAGTGGGTGACTCATGTCCCATTCGACCTATGGATGTGCAACATTTCCATCAGATTGGATCAGAGATTGCTCTGTAGGCCAAGCACAAGTCTCTTCTAAGTAGTCAGTATGCTACTGAGTGCGGTGACGATTTCAGTTTGTCAATGTATGACATATGTTGGAGACCCTGAATTTTTTTAGTTAGAAATCTCTGAGATCCGCCAAGTTTCTGCAGGTGCCTGGTAAGGTACATACCAAATGAAGCATTGTACTCGATTATTGGCCTGATGAGGGAAGAGTACAAGGGAGGGGTGGGAGGGTGGCCTAATGGTTAAGGTGCTTGCCTTGCAAACACAAGGTGCAGGGTTTGAGTCTCACAAGGGATAAATGGCTAAGCTTAAAATGGCTCACAAGGGCAGTTAGCTTAGTACTAATCTATGAATCTATGAATCTATAATGTTTTTTGCTCTTGAGGTAATGTCTTTGTTAATGAGATGTGCAACGTGGAATGCCTTCCTTACCCACAGTACACATGGTGGTCAAAGTTAAGGCCACAGTGAACTTGTGTTCCCAAGTCTCTCACTACTGAGTTGGTGATTAGGGTATATATTTATTTATTTATTGGCATTTGTTGACTGGGATAGTCCACTGGGCCAAGAAGAGGCCATTTTCAGTGGAGGCCTGGGGAGAAAAGCTCCACAAAAACTTAATTAAAATATACAAAGCATAAAGGTAACATTATTACAGGGTAGAACATTTAGAATATAAAAACACACAGTATAGTCTATTATAAAGTAGTTCAAACATAGTTGACAGAGCAGAATGGGTCATATTTTATCAAATTCAAGCTACAAATTGTTTTAAGACATTACTTGCAGCTAAATTAAAGGAGGAGAAGTAAGAGAAGAGCAGAGGGAAATATAATGACGGCAGGAGGTGAGGAATAGCTAGTGAGTGGAGTAAGGGTGAATAGGGTGAGAGTGAAAAAGAATTAGAGAAGGATGACAAGGGATAGAGTAGCTAGAAAAGAGTAAAGGGAAAGAAAGTGAATGTGCATGGTAAATAGACTGTAAAAAAGACAGGGAAGTGGGATGATAGATATAGTAGAGGGTATGGTGTGATAGAATGGTAATGAAGAACTAGGTTATGGAAGGGGGACGCTTAGTACAGTTACAGATCCAGTTGGAGTGAAGGTGGTTACAGAGAGAAGTTTTGAAGGAAATAGTACCTTGAGTGATGTGAATGGTCAGAGGAAGGCTGTACTAGGTTTTAGCTATTGCGCAGGAGTAAAGTAGTTGATCAGCTGGTAGTTTAGGTTTATGAATTTGGAGGAGGTGCTGGTTTTTGGATCGTAGGGACCTGCTGGGGTTATAGTGGCAGAATAAGGAACTTAGGGCACAGCAATCCTGAGGTTTTGTAAGTAATTTTGTATGTGGTGGTTAGTTGGAGATGGGTGAGGTAGTGGGTCAAGCCAGTTTAATGTTTTTAGGGGTGTGCAGTGCAGTGATGGGTGGAATAGTGGGTGTTTGTTGCGAATTTGGCTATTTTGTTTTAACATATTTCTAAGTTAGCTTTGAGTGATCATTGAAGGTTGGTTAGCAATGGGGAACCATAGACAAGTGAAGGAAGTAAATAGGTAGAAGCAAGTACCTGTTTTGCAGGGAGAGAAAGGAAATGTATAAGTTTGTATAGAAGTCCTAGTTTTTTGTATTAGTGATGTTATTTTGAATGTGTAGATCAAATGTTAGGTTTTTGTTGATTATTACACATAATAGTTTAGTATGGGTAACTGATTCAATTTTGGTGTGGTTTACGTACAGTCTATTAAATTGAGTTTTATTGATGGGAATATTTTCTTTTGGAGTGAATATCATGTACTTGGTTTTATTGGGGTTTAGAGACAGATGGTTGTTGTGGAGCCATGTTTCTATAGTGGAAAATGCAGATGGAGTGTTGTGTTGTAGCTGGGTTGAATTTGTAGCGGAGCAGATGATAGTGGGAGTCATCTGCGTATTGCACAAGAGATCCTTGGTGAAATGAGGAGTGAAGGTTATTGATAAAAATATTGAACACTAGATGTCCTAATTTGGAGCCCTGGATTAACTACAGTTGGTATAGTTTGGTCATGAGGGCAAAACCTGAGTGATCAAACAAAGGCAGCTGTGGGTAAACTTCCCATTCCGTGCTGTACTGTCAGTGTAGCACGATCTTGGCATTGGTATATTTAAGTTGGGGGGTTGTGGGGGGTGCAGCCCCCCACATGGGGGGTGCAGTAACGTCTTCTTGTTTTTTTTTCTTTTTTTTACAATTTGAAAAGATTGATCTTCTGAAATATCGATCATATGGTCTCGACCATATGGTCTTCGATATTTCAGCAGTTCGATGTTTTCAAATTTAACTATATATATATATATATATATATATATATATATATATATATATATATATAAAGAAATAGATTGTTGCCATTTTACAGCATATTTTATGTTAGATAGGTAGTTTTTATACCAGCTGAGCGATGGAGTAGAAAGCTCTGAAAGAAGGAGTGAGTGAGAGATAGTATCAAAGGCCTTAGATATGTCCAGAAATAGAGCAGAGACAATCTTCCCAGAGTCACAGGCTTTGTCAACTAAATCCATAAAAGATACAAGGGCAGTGGAAGTACTGTGGCCTGGTCTGAAGCCAAGTTGTGTTTGTGAGAGGATTTGATTGTTGAGAAGGAAATGCAGAAGATGCCTATGTACACATTTTTCTAAAAGTTTCAATATGGGTGATCGAATAGCTATGGAACGAAAGTTGGAAATGTTGATAGAGGTGCCCCCTTTGTGGAAAGATGCAATGTTTGCCTTTTTTCTTATTATGTATGTGATAGTTCCATGGCCTTACACATAAGACTGGTTAAGCTTATGGGTTATAGTTCCCAGGGTCTGTTGCTGTACCCCCTTTATGAAGGGGGTGATGGTTGCTGTTCTTTATTCAGTAGGAAAAAAAACAGTACATAGGCTGTGGCTGAAGAGAGTACCTAATGGAGTTGCTAACTTGTGTTTTAGACCATTTAAAACACAACCTGGGATGCCATCCGGTCCTACAGAGGCTTTGCTTTTGGCTGAGCAGAGAGCATTAATAACTTGCTCTTTGGAGATGCAAGGTGGGGAAGATGTTGAAGGAATGCTTTGTGGTATGTTTGGAGGGTATAGGGGGGTGAAATTTTGCCAAACCTGTCAGCTAACAGGAAAGCTATTTTTGCAGGATCAGTGTGTGTGTGATGCCATCCACAGCTAGGTCACACATCTGGGTCCTACCTTTTAGGTTAAGATATGACTGAAGAATGCCTTATGGTTATCTTTAGCTATGGTTGCTAAATTTTTTTGAACTTCCCCTTTGAGGATTTTACAAGTTGTCTTATTTGCTTACACAAGCAGATGGGAGTGTTCTTCCTGTGCTGGGACCTCTGTTTTTTTATTCTTAGACAGCAACTTCTTCCTCTTGTATAACCTATTAATGCTAGATGTCCACCAGGGGGGTTTGTTTTTTGAGGATCTTGTTTTGATCCTATCAGGTACAGCTTTGTCTATACATTTGTATAAGTGTTTCAACAGTGCATAAGTGTATACCTTATTATAGTTGTCAATGGCGTCTGTGGGAATGGGTGCTTGGAAGTTGTTTATGCCATCTCTTAGGAAGGTATAATTAGCTTTGGTGAAATTATTTAGCCTGATTTCTCCTAAAGGGGGTTCAGGTATTATTGCTACTTCAAATGTGACTGATTTGTGATTGGGTTTAACCAGTGAGGGTCCTACATTTGTGGTGGTGCAATGGTCATCCATGTTTGTGAGGACCAGATTGAGAATATCTAAAACCCTTGTGGGGCTGCATACTCTTTGTTCCAGGACATTTCTGTTAACAAAGTCTAGGAACCTTTGTGCGAGCATATTGGTACAATTAATATTCCCAGTCAATGGAGGGATAGTTAAAATTGCCCATGGCTAGAGAGTTTGATTGTAATTGGACTGACTCGAGTAGGTCCAAATAAGCAGTATGGGTCTCTTGGTTCATAGATTAGTACTAGGCTAACTGCCCTTGTGGGCCATTTTAATCCTAGCTAATTATCCCATGTGAGAATAAAACCCTGCAGCTTGTGTTTGTAAGGTAAACATCTTAACCATTATGCCAAACTCCCACCTCTTTCATTGAGGTTCATTGAGGTGCCCTATAGCTAATGATGATTTGGAGGTGGGTCTTACCCACAGTTAGTTGATCTTGGAGTAACCCCATGGAGTTTTCCTGTCCGACCAGTCTAGAGGTGTATTTGTCTTTGATGAAGAGAGATACCCCTCCTCCTTTGGTTCTCACACGTTCATTTTGCAGTCTAAAAGTGTGGAAGGCATTGTAGCCTTCCAAGGCCGAGATACTTTCAGTGGCCCTGAAACAAGTTTCTGTGACTGCACAGATGTCAACATCCTCCAGGGAGAGGAGTGCTTCCAGTGAATGCAGTTTTTGATTTAAACTCCTAGTGTTAAGCAGCATAACCCTTAATTTATTTGTGAGGAATATTTTCAAGTTGTAAATTTTGTTCTTGAGACCTTGCCTAAAAAAGGCACTGTGAGGAGGCAAGTGTCTTAGCCAATATCCAAAAGCCTAGATGTGACAGGTGAAGACCATCTCTGGCAAAGCAGCGTGGGTTATGTACCATGTCATCCAAGTTGACAGGAACTGGATCCCCTTAAAAATGACACCAGAAACTAAGCCAATTGTTAAAGTCAATCATTTTTTGTTTATACTGTGGTATCATCCTAGGTGAGGGTAGAATGCTGCCCAGGGCTAGGGATATACCTGCCTGGGACACATATTCAGTGGTACATGTTGTTGACAGTCTTGAGTGCATGTGTGATCTGATGGATCCTGGCACCTGATAGACATTTTCCTTGTCCATCCTGGTGAGTGGGACATCTGTGTGTCTCACAATGGAGACACCTGTGATTAAAAAATTTGGTTTAGTTGTGCTTTGCCTTAGGGGCTTATTAGGTGAGAACCTGGTGCTCATGTTATTATCTGTACTGAGTGCTGTAGGAACTGTATTAGGTGTAGCATGGGAGGTCTCTGGTGTTTAGGTAAGTTTCTGGTGAGTACCTCCACATACGATGGTTTATGTGTTGAGTGCATAGTTTGCGTAGGACGTGTAGCATGTGAGCTGTCAGCCTGCTCAGTGTTACTGTTCTGTGCATGAGAAAGAAAGGCATCCAGATTGTTTGTGTAGATGCATTTCTCACACATTGTACTTGGGTGATTTAGGAGTAGAGGGTTGTCAGTGTATATGAGGCAGTTGTTACACTGCCTCAAGATACCCATTTCAATCAGGCTGGCAGGAGAAATGGAGGGAAACGGACCATCCATAATGCCAGGGAAAATTCTTTTTTAACAGTGGGGTAGGAATGGAGGGGTATGGTATGGATGGCTGCTTTAAACGGGATCTATACTAATGTGGTGCTCAACAGGGTTATGTACTTATGAGGGCTCTCTAAATAGTATGAGACAGTTGGAGAATGGGTGGTATTGGGACTATTCAAGTGGCAAAAGCGCAGCTGATGTGTTCTCTGAGCAGCTAAGAGCAAATTAAGGACTTTTTGGCTGGATCACAGTAGCTTCCAAGGGAAATTTTATCTCCTGAAGTTTTGCATCTATAGCCACCAGTATTTACCCCTCTGCACGGTGGTACATGGTGGTGTGCACAAATGAATACAGCAGAGCAGTGGCTGGTTGCCAAATTCTGTGGAGGTGTGTTAAAACAATCACAAACCCGTGCAAGTGCAGGGCTTATGTAGCAATAATTCGCAAACTTTTTTAAACAATTTAACCAGTTTATAAAGCTCAAAACTAAGCCCTGCTCCAACCTTCAATCAGGTGAGTCCTAACTACACTCTCCTGCTACTAGTGTGCAGGGGGGGCCCTCTCCATAAAAAGATATCCTGGTTTAGTACTCAGTTATTCAAATTGAACTAGGTTCAGCAGGTCTGAATCTAGTCTATGCTACAGCAAAGTGCAACAAATCAGTAATAACAGTTCAGAAATCAGCAATATATTAAAAACACAGTTTAAAAGTGCAAGATACAGTGAAAACTTGTACTTACGGTTAGCAGAAAGCCTTGGATGCCTTGGACTGCACAGATGAATACAGCAGATCAGTGGCTGGTCACTAAACTCTGTGAAGCTGTGTTAAAACAATTGCAAACTCATGCAAACGCTAGTAGGAAATCATAAATGACGAAGTAATTGCTTGTTAATTACATTACACTAGACCCAAACTTGAGTATGGAATAACAATATGGAAGCCTTATAAGACAAAAAGCATGAGTAAACTGGAAAGAGTACAGTGGAAATATAACAAAGGCATCCATGGATGTGAAAATTTAAGTTATTATGAAAGAATAAAATATCTAAACTTGTACAGTGTCTTTTATAGATATTTAAGAGGAGATCTTATTCAGGTATATGGGGTGTTTAGAAACAACTACATCTGGGAATATTTCGGGTGTCAAAAAGTAGTGGAGAATCATCAGGCAACTAATGTAGAAAATTCTACAGGAATGAGAAGCATACTAATTGGTTCTCTGAGAGAGCAGCTGATGAATTGAACAAGCTACCAAATTACATCAAAGCAAACACTAGTTTAGATATTTCAAGAACAGCCTGGACACCTATTATGGGGAACAACTGTTTTGGTATATTGGCAGGCTGTCAGGGCAGTAATGCCCATGCTTGAAATATTTGTATATTTGTATATATGTATGTAAAGGGTGAAAGTATTAAGTTTTGCTTTATTTGTATGAGGAAGTATATATATATTTGTTTGGGAGTTAACTCCACTCTACGGTGTGGAAAGTTATGGTTATCATATAGATGCCATTTAAAGATGTATTTGTAAACATTTAAATCAGCTACAGGTAAATACTACATTGTACTTAAGAAGCCAGAATACATGTATTTGCAAGCATTTAAATCAGATGCAGGTAAATACTAAACTGAGCTTAAGAAGTAAGAATACATACTATGTGGTTTGCAGAATAGACCTATTTAACTGGCAAATGTTCACAAAGGCCAGTTAAGTAAGGAGTTAAAATATTTACTTTTCCAAGACATACCCAAATTACTGCAATTAATACTGGAGTCAAGAACACATCTGAAGCCCTATATTAATAAAGTGTACCTTAACTTGGTTGAATTGGTTACTGGTTGTGGAAAGCAAGCTCAAGCTTCACTATGGTAACTACTAATATAGACGATAAAAATATATGCTCTGTTGGGGAAAGCAGTTCAAAAACGAAATGAAACTGATATAAATACTCCTTTAACAAAAGAAACTAATGAACACATCCGTTTAGCAATTAACACAAAGATAATTATCTCCCACACAATTCTGTAACCCAGCAACAGCCAGTCCCAAACCCTGGTGATCTAATCTTTACTGCAATAAATGTTATAAGTATAAGAAATAAAACTGCTGAACTACTTAGCTGGATTATTCAACATTAGCCTGGTGTTCTTGCTGTAACTGAAACTTGGCTTAAACCCAGCATAAAGACTCCAAATTTATACCACCTGGCTATAATATTACCAGTAATAACTGTATAAAGAGGAAAGGTGGTGGTTTTGATTTAATATTTCCCAATACCTACCACATTTCTACTTACAGCAAACCAACATCAAAATTCAGTTCAGCAGAGCTTCTTATTGTTTTTCTCAAAATAAACAATTATAAACAAATACGTATTACTGCCCTTTATATTCCTCCTGGGGACAAAACAGCTATACTGGAAGGTATCATACATTGGACATCTATAACATTTCCACAAGAAAATATATTACTAGGTGATGTGAATGTCAATTAGTTGAACATAAAGTATAACTCCCCTACATCTAGCATGAACTTATATGGCTTCACACAACTAATTAATAACACCACATAGAAAGACATCAAATTCTCTACTGGACTGGATCCTCGTATCAGACAATAGCAAATACTCCACCACAGGTACAATGTCAAACTGTATCAGTGATCATCTCCCAGTCTGTACGACTAGACATCTCACACATCCCGTTAAACAGTATATTTATAAAACAACATGTAACCTTCCCAAGTTTAACCCAGAAATGTTCATTACTTCACTATCACCTATTAACTGGAACTTTCTAAAAATCCTCCACTTAAACGATGCTGTAATTTAATTCAATACAACTTTTCTGAATATCCAAAATAGCCTTGTACCTCCTAGAAGGAATAGACTGAAAACAAATAATGCAATTTGGCTCTCCAAAAAGATTGGAATGTTAATACAGGGCAGAGAAAAACCATGGAAAGAATGGCAAAATATAAAACACCTCAATATCTTGAAAACTTCAGAATGTTTCACAGTCATACTAAAAAAAACAAATAAATGAAGACAAAAAACTATACTATAATAACTTTCAAAATAATACTAAACCTAACCCTAAACAGTTTTGGACATCCATTAAAGAAATCTAACATCTCAGTGAAAAATTCAAACCCAAATGACTCTCCCGATAACTCATCACTCAAAACTACAATACAGTTCAACTCTTATTTTATAGATAGTATAGTATCTCTAACAAAGGATTCCTGAACATCTAATCCCAACCCCGCCCAACAGTCACATATAACTACATCCACTTTCACCTTAAAACCTGTGCCCACATCCTGTATAAAACTACTCTTAAACTTAAACCATACTCTTCTTCAGCTGATGACCTTCAAAGCGAGTACCTAAAATAGCAGCCAATAGCATTGTCTATCCTGTCTCAATCCTTATAAATACTGTAGGTCAATCCAGGAATCCCACATTCCGTCTCTGGAAAAAAAATCACATATTATCCCTCTGCACAAAGGAAGAAATTAAACAGACATTAATGACTTTAGACCCACAGCAATTTTATATCCTCTCGCCAAAAGACTTGATAAATTTATTCAAAAACAATTGCCAGACTGTTTCCTGCAGGAAGAACTTCTATCCCCTATACAACATGGCTTCCATAATTCTCAAAGGTTCATAAGTTCATAGGTAGGTACTAGGCTATTGGCCCTAAGGCCTATACAAGCCTAGCCAAAAATGTACCCTGGCTTTGCCACCCAAGAAAATTATTTTCCTGTGCCCCTGTCAAGCAAAACCACAGAAGTGATCCCCGGGGTGAATTTCCTATTACCCATCCAATCATCAAGATTTTTCTTGAAGAGTGCTAATGAGGAGCTCTGTTTGACATAGATAGGTAGTCTGTTCCAGAGTATGGGAAGTCTCTGGGACAGGAATCTATCTCTCCAGCATGTTCTGTTTATTGTGGTGACAATGTTTAGGTTCCTAGAGCGTGTAGCTCGGAGGGACTTGGATTTCTTTAAGTGGAGCATGTCCAACAGCTCTGGGTTTGACATAGCTTTGTATGTTAGGCAGAGATCGCCTCTGAGTAGGCGATATGCGACAGAGTAAAGCTGGAGTTTTTTGAGTCGGTCTGCATAAGGCATCTGTTTGAGGCCAGTAATCCTCTTTGTGAGGTATTTTTGCAGCCTTTCCAGTTGTTGTAGATGTCTTGTGAGGTACATACCAAAAGGGGCGTTGTACTCTATAATGGGTTTAATGAGTGATGAGTAGAGGGGAACAATGACCTCTTTTTTTCTGGATGAGAAACCTTTTGTGATGAGGTGTGCCACGTAGAAGGATTTCCTGACCACTGTGGCGATGTGATTATCAAAGGAGAGACTACTGTCCACCTGTGTCCCAAGGTCTCTTATCACAGTTTTGGTGTTAAGTAGACTACCACCTATGTGGTAGTTCATGGGTACAAAGTTTTTACCAAAGGGGATGACAATGCACTTTTTGGCATTGAGCTTGAGACCATGGCTTTGACACCAGGCATCTGTCTCAGTGAGGCCTTTTTGTAGGATGTCCACATCGTTAGGAATTTCGATTATGGCTCCTAGTTTGCAGTCATCTGCGAATTTAGTTAGCCAAAGACCTTCTGTGTTAGTCTGTACTTCAGAGAAGTAGATACCAAACAGGAGAGGACCCAGAACTGAACCCTGTGGTACTCCACTTGTCACTGGTTTGAAGTCTGATTTGGAGTCTGCTACTTTCACAGTGTGGGTTCTGTCAGTAAGGCAGTTGGCAACCCATCTTGTGACATACGGATGTATACCTAGTTTAGTGAGTTTATCTATAATTCCAGAGTGGGGAATGGTGTTGAATGCCTTGGAGAGATCTATATAGGCTGTGTGAACCACCTTACCCTCATCTATGGTTTTGGTGACTGCTTCAAAGAAGTCCATCAGTTTTAGGAGACATGCTCTGCCTTTTACAAACCCAAACTATGTGGGGTCCAGAGTTTAGAGATCTCCAATGTCTTTGTTTATGAGTTCCATGATGATACGTTCCATGGCCTTGCAGACCAGGCTCATCAGGCTAATGGGGCGGTAGTTCCCAGGGTCTGTTGTGGCCCCCCTTTGTGGAGTGGGATAACTGTCGCATTGTGCCATTCAATGGGCACAAAGCCTGAAGTGAGGCTATGATTGAACATGGTACTTAGGTGGGGTGCCAGTTCATTCTGTAGTTCATGTAGAAAGCAACCTGGGATGTTGTCAGGTCCCATGGATGCTGTGTTCTTGGCTTTGGAGAGTGAGGTTTCTACCTGTGCAGCCGAGATTACAGGAACTTTGCATTCTTCCACTACACTTACCACTGCTTATCTCCTCCTACCACTTCTTTATGGAGCTCCCATCCTTACTAACCTCCAGGCTTCACTGAAATTAAAACTTGAACAATGCTATAGCAAAGTTGTTAAATTTGTAGTACATACCCCTTTTAGAATCCACCACTGTATACCACTGAAAAGCCTAAACTGGTTAGAACTGCCACATTAACTAGCATATACACAACTTCTTACCACCTATAAAATTATCCAACATCCATTTGCCTGTCCAGCATTAAACAACTATGTTCCCAGTCTGTCATTGTGATCCAGTGACCAAAAACTTCTGTCTATAAACCTAGCAAATCTGATGGGCATTGTCTGTATTCCTGCAAGGTTGCTAAAGCCTGGAACTCCTTACCTCTATCCATCAGGTCTATACCCTTACTCCCAGTTTCAAAAGCACTCTGAAAGACTTCCTAGCTAAAATCTGGCTTTGTTCTTTCTCAAAACCAGGATAAATTATATCCTTAAATGTGAACAAGTACCTTTTCATTCCTTATACCGCCTTACTCTCCCTTCTTCACTTACTTCCTTACTGCTATCCAATTCTCTTCTCTGACTTTCTCTGTAAATATACCATAAGCCTGTTTTTCCCCTCACTTCATATTGCAATTCATGTTTGTATTAGACTAACTTACCTTTAAGTTTTATACAAACTGTCTAAAAATTGTCTAAATATTAAAGGATTGTCATATACCGTGTATCGATTCTTAACCATTGTTTTTATAGTATGCCTAATTTGTTATAATTATTTAAACTGCAGATGTTTTTGTTTTATTTTTGAAGATTGTAAAATTATTGTTCTTAAAATGTTTTGTAATAACTTGGAGCTTTTCTCCCTGGGCCTCCACTGAAAATGTGCTTCTACCTAGTTGGACTTTCCCGGTAATCAAATGTCAATCAATAAAAAAAAAATAAATAAATAAACTTTCCAGGATTCCAAATGACTAGAATGATCTTAGCAATGAAAAAAAGCATAAGCAATATTAATGTTGGCAAATGGTAATAAATGTGCATGAAAAAATCCAGTGCAACTAGGGCATGCAAGTTTACTTAAATAATAACACAAAGCTGTAGTATAAAGATGTTATAAAATTCAGTTTCTAATGAACCATGCAGAAATTGTTGCTACGAAATAATTCAAGTTTTCATTTATGATACTAATGATCAAATTGAAATTAAGTGATACTAATCTTAACAACTAAATGAGATGACATTGTACGAAATCACTAGAACAGTTCAAATCCCACTGTCTTTGAACCAACAGATGTATTGACAGAGCTTTATGGTTTAACAGCAACAGTATTGCACAACATATAACAAGTTACTCATCATCATTGTGAATAACACTGTAGCAATAAAGAGTCACGGTCTCAGTCCATATGCCAAAGTAAGGAAGTCCTAAAGACTTTCATCCAGCAGGGCAGTGCAATAGGAAGTTGAAGTCTAGCTGGCCTGAGAAAACAACAAAAGCTTATAAATAAAGATAGATTCTTACCTCAGTTCATAATAGTCTCTGCTGTACTCAGTCCAGTCTACCAAATGCTAAAGACAAAAAACACAGGACAAGACAGTGTATAAGGTCAAGCAAATAAAATTAAAACTCCAAAAACATAGCTTCTAACAAGTGGATACATTGTTTTAAAACTGGTCGGTTCCTGTAAGAAAGTCCTAAATATCAACAGTTTAATTAGGAAAAGCATTGATCATAACATACCATATATTAGCAAAACAAAGCCATGGTTCTGGAAGTGGTACAGGTTCTGTAACAGATAAGCTCAAGAGCTAGAAGATTGGTGTCCAGGCACAGACATATTTGAAACATATACTTTTATCTAGTATTCCTGAAGATGATCCTGCATTACCCAGACCTGCTTGAGACTAAGCTTAGTCATTAATATAATTATATATATATATATATATATATATATATATATATATATATATATATATTAATAATTAATAATTATTGCTTATTAATAATTAATAATATATTGTATCAGTCACCATAAACGTGGTACCCTGATGGCAATAAAATGTAACAAGAGAATTCTCTCATTGAAGTACTCCAACTCTCAGTTATCCAAAAGATTTAACACGAAGCAACTGTTAATAATTCAAGAGCTCTTTATTAACAACGAGTGAGCGCTTTCGCCAAAGGGCTTCTTCCGACTCTTTATGTATTACAAAAAATCTTTCCTGCTTAAAAAGCCCACCATCCACTTTCATTGGATACAACATCCCGATCAAGAACGGGATTTAAAATAATATGCACTTCATATTCTACCTTAACAAATAATGATCTACAAAATCTTTCTTTAAGAAGTACATATCCAAGTACAATCTGGTTAGATCAGTAACATGGCATAAATTACATATAGACTAAATAGTCCAGTAAAACCGTGCATATAAAAAACGTTCATACTGCTCTTGCAGCATTCTTAGCGACCCTCACACTTTTCAAACTATTAAAAAATACAGATTCCCATAAAAATTCATAATGTAAACCTTTTCCAAAAATAAACTAACTATGTACATTTAAAAACAGTATATTGTAACTTATTCAGGTCCTACAGGAGTATTAATGAATTACTTTGTGATATTGAGAGATGTGCTGTTAGGACACCTCTATCAGTAACATTGGAACCCTATAACCCTGTATATATACTCATGTAACACACACACCTATTTAATCTGACCAAATGTTTCGCTCTGGAGTATGGGTTCTCTTCTAGTTAATGGTTAGTTATTTTTGAGTAAATAATATTTTTATATTGATATATATATATATATATATATATATATATATATATATATATATATATATATATGTGTTTTTTAATGATTTTTTTGATTATTTAAGAGTTTGATATCTTTAGTCTGTATCCGAACACAATTTATGAGCATATAAGGTGTTCGTACACACATTTATTATGTTTAAAATATATATATATTATTAAATATTATATATCAGTTTAGGAGTTACAGTATATGTAGGCATATGATAACTGTCAACTAGACAATGATAAATGTTACATACATTGTTTAATATGTCTATATAGATTTTGTATGTTTATAGGTTAGTTTAGGTAGTTGTGTTCTCTTTATTATTTAAATATGACTATGTGCACTACCAAACTGCAGATCAATTTCATGCCTGTTTGGCTTGAATAATTTACAACACATTGTCTCTTAATGCACATAGTTAATTTATTTGTTTTTGAAAAGTCCCCTATGAATTTTCATAGGAACATGTTTCGTTTATATTTTGAGAAGTGTGAGCATCACTAAATATGCTGCAGGAGCAGGATGAACTGTTCTTATGTGTTCGTTCCTACTGGACTACTCAGTCTATACGCATCTTTTGTTATGTTATTGATTTATCTGCACTATTAAAACGCAGATTAATACCATCCCTGTAGGACCTGAATAAGTTACAATATACTGTTTTTAAATGTACATAGTTAGTTTATTTTTGGAAAAGGTTTACATTATGAATTTTTATGGGAATCTGTATTTTTTAATAGTTTGAAAAGTGTGAGGGTCGCTAAGAATGCTGCAAGAGCAGTATGAACGTTTTTTATATGTTCGGTTTTACTGGACTATTTAGTCTATATGTAATTTATGCCATGTTACTGATCTAACCAGATTGTACTTGGATATGTACTTCTTAAAGAAAGATTTTGTAGATCATTATTTGTTAAGGTAGAATATGAAGTGCATATTATTTTAAATCCCGTTCTTGATCGGGATGTTGTATCCAATGAAAGTGGATGGTGGGCTTTTTAAGCAGGAAAGATTTTTTGTAATACATAAAGAGTCGGAAGAAGCCCTTTGGCGAAAGCGCTCACTCGTTGTTAATAAAGAGCTCTTGAATTATTAACAGTTGCTTCGTGTTAAATCTTTTGGATAACTGAGAGTTGGAGTACTTCAATGAGAGAATTCTCTTGTTACATTTTATTTGCCATCAGGGGTACCACGTTTATGGTGACTGATACAGTTTTTTATACATTTTCTACGTGGGGACCCGTCTCGACTGTTGTGCTGCTCTGCATTTGGTTCGTTTGTATTATTTATTTATATTTGACGGAGCAGCGTTTGTTGAGGATGGCGAACGAAGATCAACCTAGTATTGAATTACCTTACGTTCCACTTGGACCGGAACGAACTAACAGATTTGCGGAACGCTTCCAGGTCTGTGTAACAGGCGAGGTGAACTCGCTTTTGGACTTTGAACCGATAGTAGACGGGAACATGGATATTCATAACGATGTAAGTAACTTAAGTGTTACCAGAGACTTACAAGAACTAGAAACAGCTTTAGTTAAGTTAAAAAGGCTACAAGTTCAAAGACAGTACTTTGAAGCATGTTTGTTGAAGCGTATAATACCGCGTGGGCTCCGCATCTTGAAGATGCCAACTTCTGGTAATTTGTACCCAGATTTATTATATCGCTGGCAACAGCTTAATCTGGAGCTTAGCTTCAACTACATGAAGCTATTAATTGACTTTCATCTGCCTGAAGAGAAAAAACTAAGACTGTCGGTGAACAAAATGTTTAATGACTTTAAACTGAAGTATGTTAATAATGCATATGTTGTGAGACTTGAAAGGGTGTTAGAGGATGTTTTGCTTATGGAGAAGAGAATGCTTGATCAGAAAAAGGTTAAAATTACAAGAGATACACGAGATTTTAAAAATAACCATGTTTTTACTTGGCCCAGAGATAGGAATGTTTATACACAGGGGAATACTGGTACAGATGAACCACCGCATCCCAATCCTAGAGCATCCAGAAACACTAGTCATCAGGAACTGAACACTGTTACACATACAGTGAATAGCGTAATGTCAGCTACTAACAACGACACACAAGCCAACCCTGTAACATCAAATATTGATGGTGGGGTATCTACTGGCAGTATTGATTTAAATGCAGGGACTATAATACAGGATACAGAGTATGTAAATAATGGTAGGTCAGGGGAGGGTCCGTCCCACCCGCTTATTGTAAGTGAACAAGCTAACTCTATTTTAGGTACAGGCTTGGTGGGACCTATACATGACTCTAATGATAGTAACCCACTAACAGGAACACCGGTAGTTAGACCTAAAACTAATGTTGGGCTACCAGCACCCCTCCCCATAGCCCAGAATCATTTTTTGGAGAAAAAACGTGCGACAAGCAGAGGGAGGCAGAAGAGGAAAGGATCTATAGAAGAACAACAGGGTCCCACGTTGAAGAAAATGTGGGGGAAGACAAATCACTAGTTATTAATCTATCATCCAGGACATTGAATGTATATGAGAAACAAGTGTTAAGTAAAGGTCTTGGGTTTATTCCCACTAAAGACAGTGACTTGGTGGACACTATTGTAGACACCAAACTGTTCATTAGGAACATACAGTTAAGACTGGATTTTGGAAACTGTAATAATCATATGACTACCAATAGGTTTCGTGCAAATAGTGTATATGTACCATCACTTCACCCAGCTGTGGAAGTGTTTGGTAATGTATTAGAAAATGATATTTATAGGAACTTCCAGGATAGGAGGCCTAACAGGCATGGACAAAATTTAAATTACAAGCAGAGGCAGGCCTTGAAGGCCCTGAGGAGTGATGGATCTATCACTATCCGACCAGCTGATAAGGGTGGACCTGTGGTCATCATGGATACCTCTTACTATGATGAGAAAATGGAATCAATGTTAAGTGATTTACAGTTTTACACTAAAATAGATCATGATATCTTGATAGATAAGGTGTTCAGTGTTTACAACACCTTGGATGATCTTGTCATGTCTTTTCATATAACTCAAGAATTGTATGATTATTTCAAGGTTAAGGATCCAACTTTACCGGTCATACAAGGATTACCCAAGGTCCACAAGAACAGTATTGACCCACCGATGAGACCCATCGTAGCGGGTCAGGGGTGGGTCACTGAACCTCTTTCCATTTATTTGGAGGATGTATTTAGGCCTTTGGTCAATGAGAATAAAAGAATTTTGAGAGACAATAAACAATTCTTGATAGACCTTTATTCTAACACTAAACACTTGGCATATGATCAAGATTTTCTCTTAGTAACCTTAGATGTGGTGAGTCTTTTTACACCAATTCCTAATGACACAGGTATAAAATATATTATGGATTATTTAAAGACACATTCACAGTTTTCTGATAAGAAAATAGATTTAATTACTTTATTACTTGAAACAATTTTAACAAACAATGTGTTTATATTTAAAGAGGAGATATACTCACAGAGGGATGGCGTAGCTATGGGCACTTCTTGTGCCAATAGCTACGCCAACCTAGTCATGGCTAGGTGGGAAGATGTTTTTCTATGTGATAACCCCCAATTCAAGGAAAGTGTAGGCATGTATTGCCGTTTTGTGGATGACCTTTTCTTTTTGTGGTTGGGTGATGAGGAATCCCTCAGGAATTTTGTAATGTATTTGGATAAGACGACGGAGTTTTTAAAATTCACTTTGAACTTTTCTAGTGTCAACATTTCCTTCCTGGATGTTGAGGTACACAGAATGCCTAATGGCATGTTGAATACATCCATACACAGGAAGGGGTGTCATAGAAACAACCTGCTTCATAGACGAAGCATGCACCCCCGACATGTTTTTAATAATGTCCTAAAGGGACAATTCATGAGAGTATCCAGACTCAACCCAAATCAAGGTAATTATGAACGTGAAAGACTTGAGATGAAGGGCATGTTTTTAGAGAGAGGATATGGTGAAGACGAGTTTCAGGAGACTATTGAGGCCGTAGATTCATTGAGGACTAGTAGTGCCAGACCCTACTTTATGGAGCAAGTTGAACGAAGTAATAATACGAGAACTTCACAAACTGAAGTGAGGGCCATTTTAACCTACAGCAAAACAAATTTGGAAGTAAAAAGATCTATGACTAAGCATTGGGAAATCTTAACATCTGATAGTGGGGTGAGGGATGTAGTAGGCTTGGCACCACATGTTACATTTAAAAATCATCCGAATTTGAAAAGTATATTATGTAGGCCGAGGCATGACAGACTTAGAATCAATGATGAGAACATTAATACAATACCATGTGGTAAGTGTAACCAATGTCCTTATATTAATGAAACAACTACGTTCACACACCCTACAACAGGACGTGTATTTTATTTTAAAACCAACACTAACTGTGAGAGCAAGAATGTGATTTATGTTGCGATGTGCAGTTTGTGCACCGCATACTATGTAGGGAAAACCAATCGCACTCTTAAAGAGCGCATTAGAGAGCATAATTATCAAATCAGGATAGGCTCAGATGTCAATGCTTTATCCAGGCATATTAAGAAGGAAGGTACACAACACACTTTTGAATTTTGTGTCATTCAACAACTTACACAAGGTGTTAGAGGAGGAGACTTAATAAACAGAACCTTGGAGAATGAGACTAGGTGGATTATTAGATGGAGATCGGACACACCCCCTGGTCTCAATGACAAGGTACAAATTAAACCTTTCCTAAAGAGTAGGAGGTTGTGTAGGAAAAAACATTGAATACGAGTATTAATGAATTACTTTGTGATATTGAGAGATGTGCTGTTAGGACACCTCTATCAGTAACATTGGAACCCTATAACCCTGTATATATACTCATGTAACACACACACCTATTTAATCTGACCAAATGTTTCGCTCTGAAGTATGGGTTCTCTTCTAGTTAATGGTTAGTTATTTTTGAGTAAATAATATTTTTATATTGATATATATATATATATATATATATATATATATATATATATATATGTATATATGTGTTTTTTAATGATTTTTTTGATTATTTAAGAGTTTGATATCTTTAGTCTGTATCCGAACACAATTTATGAGCATATAAGGTGTTCGTACACACATTTATTATGTTTAAAATATATATATATTATTAAATATTATATATCAGTTTAGGAGTTACAGTATATGTAGGCATATGATAACTGTCAACTAGACAATGATAAATGTTACATACATTGTTTAATATGTCTATATAGATTTTGTATGTTTATAGGTTAGTTTAGGTAGTTGTGTTCTCTTTATTATTTAAATATGACTATGTGCACTACCAAACTGCAGATCAATTTCATGCCTGTTTGACTTGAATAATTTACAACACATTGTCTCTTAATGCACATAGTTAATTTATTTGTTTTTGAAAAGTCCCCTATGAATTTTCATAGGAACATGTTTCGTTTATATTTTGAGAAGTGTGAGCATCGCTAAATATGCTGCAGGAGCAGGATGAACTGTTCTTATGTGTTCGTTCCTACTGGACTACTCAGTCTATACGCATCTTTTGTTATGTTATTGATTTATCTGCACTATTAAAACGCAGATTAATACCATGCCTGTAGGACCTGAATAAGTTACAATATACTGTTTTTAAATGTACATAGTTAGTTTATTTTTGGAAAAGGTTTACATTATGAATTTTTATGGGAATCTGTATTTTTTAATAGTTTGAAAAGTGTGAGGGTCGCTAAGAATGCTGCAAGAGCAGTATGAACGTTTTTTATATGTTCGGTTTTACTGGACTATTTAGTCTATATGTAATTTATGCCATGTTACTGATCTAACCAGATTGTACTTGGATATGTACTTCTTAAAGAAAGATTTTGTAGATCATTATTTGTTAAGGTAGAATATGAAGTGCATATTATTTTAAATCCCGTTCTTGATCGGGATGTTGTATCCAATGAAAGTGGATGGTGGGCTTTTTAAGCAGGAAAGAATTTTTGTAATACATAAAGAGTCAGAAGAAGCCCTTTGGCGAAAGCGCTCACTCGTTGTTAATAAAGAGCGCTTGAATTATTAACAGTTGCTTCGTGTTAAATCTTTTGGATAACTGAGAGTTGGAGTACTTCAATGAGAGAATTCTCTTGTTACATTTTATTGCCATCAGGGGTACCACGTTTATGGTGACTGATACAGTTTTTTATACATTTTCTACGTGGGGACCCGTCTCGACTGTTGTGCTGCTCTGCATTTGGTTCGTTTGAATTAATAATATATATTAATAATTAATTAGACTAAGATTAGTCATTGATATCTGGATTATGCATGCAGAAGAGAAACATGCACAACAGTGCCACTTCATGGTTAAAGGTATGAAACTGCTCAATCTATTGCAGACTGTTAAAGTACTCCCAACTAACATGTCCCCCACATAACCCTTGGTTGCCTCTTTACTAACATACCACACCATATAGGTGTCCAAGAACTCTGGGACAAAACTGTTTTGGATTGCATGGCTAGACTTGTAAATTATTATCCTAATATGAACTTGTGACCGTATGAACCAGACTCAGTAATGTTAGCCCCAGCAGCACCTTATAAACCTCTCAACTGTACCTCATTATGAGAAATGTTCCTCATTTTGAGTCTTATAAATTCTGTGTTCCACGCTGTTCCACACTGAAGGGATTTGGCACACAGTCATTGTTAAGAATGTTTTTGACAAATATGTGTGGTAAGTAATGCTGAATCATTGTAATCCATCAAAGGAACCTTTTTTAAGTATGAAGAAAGAGTTAATAACCATACTGTGAACTTCCCAGTTCAAGTCATTAGTAAGTTTTGTCATTATGACAGGCAGTCAGTATTCCGTATTTTGTAGAAGGCAGGTTCAGAGCTAAGACACCGTAGGCAATGAGCAGTGTGCTAAAGAGATAAAAGCCTTAGCAGCTCATATCCATGAGAACACCTCTACAAAGAGTTACGATATGGTTTCAGAAGCTGATGACTTTTTTGATGTAGAAGGGTATTAAAAAATTACAATTTTTACAAAACAGTAAAGAACTATTTTGAGAACTATTTTGAGTCTGTTGTTGGAATAGCTGACTTAAAGGGGGTCTGGTGATTTGTGGAAAACATGAGTATTAAAGTGATCCACATAGGTTCATAGGTTAGTACTAAGCTAACTGCCCTTGTAGGCCCAATTTCAGCCTAGCCAATTATCCCATGTGAGAAACAAATCCTGCACCTTGTATCTATAATCCAAATACCTTAAGCATTATGCCAACACCCAACACATAACATGCAACAGAATTTTTTGATGGAAATTGTATGAGTTATTTCATACATGTTTTTTAAGCTATCATGCCACATTAAAATGCAAATCAAAATAGAAAGAATTTAAAAAGCGAAACAACTGCTTTAGTGGTGACTCCAGGTTTCTTTTCATGCTGGGGTACAATATAGGCACGACTTCTAGATGGTGGGGCACATGAAGACCAAAAAAAAAAAAAAAAAGAAAGAAAAAACAATAAAATACTGGATACACATAGAAGATACATATCTAAATGTGCATTCCTTTACAGGAATGTAGTCTGGTAACCAAATTAAATTTTACTATAATTTTCTCATAATAATGTCATGACTCTCATCTACTACAGAATGTTCTTATCCAGTGATTCCAGGTATGAGTCATCCATTTTGTTTTACTAGACTGTCCAGCAACACCTTTAGGACCTTAAACGTATCTTTTCCTGATCTAGTTCTATGCATGCAGATAGCCTTCACTTTATTTTCTAAAACTGTCATGCCCTTTCATAACCAGTTCACTGATACTCATAATAAAGCTTTCCCTTATCACCAGTGAGAGACAACCATAAACTAACTGTTGCAGTTTTGATTACCTGAAAAAGACTTTTGATACATCAGATCACTTACTTTTCATAAATCAGCTGCACTCATTTGACATCCTAGAGAGAGACGGTCACAAGATAACAAATTATGTAAACAACAAAACCTTTATACAGTCAAATTCCCAAGACAACCTCTGACCCTTACAGTCAAAATATACAAGGTAACCTTTACAGAAGTACAGTACAGGTAGGAGCTCCTGAATGTTAAGGCCTTGGACTCTTACTGTTTATGAATGTATTCATTTCCTATGTCAGAATAAAACAATTATCTTATATTCAGATGAACTGGTCTTCTTTAAAACATTCCGTCATTCTCCAGCATATATTTTTACTGAGAAGATGTTTAATAAGACTTGCACATTTATGTGTCTTAATCTTCCACCCTCTTCTTCAGCAAAATACATTAGGAAGCTTGGGGTTGTAAAAATAGAAGTGTTTAAGGTTGACATAACATTTGGAGTAGATATAACTTTGCCTGTTAATCCAGACTCTGATGCCACATCCAAATGGCACCCACAATTTACTCCTGCAGTGCATAAAGGGACGGGTCTATATTATGTTGTTGAAAGACATATTCAGCGAACACGTCTTCACTGACACATAAACATCGAACCCAGTAATCACCGTATGGCCACATCAGCAACTTTTTTCCTAGGGGAAAAAGCACTTGGCCAAAGAAGCATTAAACAAACATTCAAACCCTACATAGTGAGGGAGCTTCACCCCCCCACCCCCATGTGGGGGGGCTGTGCCCACCAAACCCCCCTAACTAAATATATCAACTCTGAGATCGCACTACAGTGGGGAAAAGGGCAAATCCCTAATGACGGCCAAGCATTTTTCCCCCCTGAGAAAAAAATCACTGAAGTGGCCATTTGACGATTACTGGGTTTGATGTTTATGTGTTGATGAAGATGTGTTCACTGAACATGTCTTTCAACAACATAATATAGACCCTAAAGGTACTGTGTTAAGAGGGTGCTAGATTCCCAGCTGACAAATGTACATACTGGCATCTATAGAACCATCAGGAAATGTGCATTGCCTTTTCATTGGGGCTCAGCCTTAATTTTGATTTATTTATTTACTTAATGTTTGTCAACATTATGGGTTTATACGTCATCCAGCCCAGACTGAGTCTTCATATGCTTTTACTTGGACCACAAGGCAAATGAAGCTACAGCCAGTTAGTTAAGGGAATGAATATATTGGACACATAAAACACTGTTATACAAAGTACAGATAATACAGTGACCACCAGAGAACATATTTTATTCATTGCACAATAGTTCAAATAAAGCACGGCTGAATCCCTAAAGCCATAACACTGAATGCAGAAAGACCAAATTCAAAAGGGAAAATGTTGAATGTTGAAAACTTGGCAACATATATGGCTGAAGCATAAATACTGATTATGTCAGTGTGTAAAACATACTGAAGCACTATATGTCAGCAAAATTAGCATCCTCCCTTGCAACATTATAAAGGTTGACATCATGAAGTGGTAAGTTCCACCAGCTGTCCTACCCTTGTTCAGGTATAAACTGGATTGAATTTAATATTGTGAGGTATACTTCCCTGAGCTGCAACTCCTGTCATTGAATCTCTGCTAGTGAAGTTTTTATTAGTGTGCCAACAATCATTCCACGTTTTTGTGTTTTTCAGTCTTCTCTGAGATTATGCATTCCTGGAGTTAGGATACAGAATAAAAAAAGGTGTGGCAGGCAAATTCCCCACATTGAGGATTTAGAGGCTCTTGTTCTTACTCAAACATGGCTTTTTAAATCTGGTGGAAGCTTTTAAAAATTGTTTATTTTGTCCAACTGAAGCTATAACCAATGTAGACTCATCCAGTTTTAGTGGAACCATCTAAACCAATATAGAGGACTACAATGATGTTTAAAACAAATACGGCCACAACAGTGAATAAAACACCCAGAAAGTTGCATGAACTGTATAAAACACTGCCAATAAATACAGATAATGGAACATTGTATTATATATGTCAATCAGAAAACATCACAAATGGAAAGCACTATGGAAATGTATCAAGAAAAGAAGGAATACAAAGAAAGAGCAGCTAACATGAAGCCAAAGTAAACCAATGCACAAAAAACTGTTCAGTGACACTTAAAATAAGCAACAGAAGCTGACAAACGTATTTTGCATTATGTGAGAGACATCAGACAGTAAGACTAAGAGTCAGAACCTAGAAATTATCATAGAAAATATACTTGACACAAGTGCTGAAATTGCCAAAGCACTGCCAAATAAGCAATAACACTCATAACATAGAAAAGAAACCTACAAAAATGCCTTACTTTACAAAAATTGAAGAATAGTCCTTGATGTTTGAACAATTCCAGCTGAATTATACAAAACTCAGTACTGAAAACGTGCACCCAGGTGTCATCATATTGGCAGACACAACAGTAACTACTGATTGCACATTTAAACTTATAACTGCTGAACATTTTCAGAAGGTATGTCCCTAGAATGCTGTCTATTTCTGGTCTTTTTTCTCTTTGATTTAAATGCCTATTTCTCCAAAATGGTTCAACATCTACTCATGATTTTTTTCAAGGACTATTACTGTTATAATTATCTATAAAATACAAATAGACTACGATCCTACCCTCAGAGAAGACAAAGAAACATCTGAGTCATGAATTGTAAGAAAGAAATCAACATTTCTAAATGTAATTTTATGCCTCAAAATATGCAAAGAATGAATAAATCAGTTCCATGCAGAAATACTCTTTAAGTCTGAAATCACATCAGAATTAATTATGTTTTGTATAGCTTTTGTTTATTTTAATCTGAAGAGAATTGAAAGTTACCTATTTGTAGTCAGTCAATTTACAATTAATTCTATCTAAATGACAAATGGCAGTCCCCCGGATTCAGCAAGCCCTGCACGGTGTGCAGGACTAGTGCAGGAGCTCCAACAGGCAATATGTCTGCTGTGTGATCCAGGAATAAGCTGTAGGGACGTGCATGAGCGCTCCTGCACTAGTCCTGCACAGACTCAACCCCTGTATGCAAATTACCCCATTTGCAGGAGAAATCCATGCAAATGAGGTGAATCTGCGATCCAGGAAGTTGGAAACCATTCGTGCAGGACTAGTGTAATCTGCAGAAATGTATTCCGCCAGTAATGGAGTACATTTCTGCAAACTACAAAATGGAGCCATGACAGCTCCAAATAAAGGGTGGATATTAAGTAGAAAGCATGCTAATGGTCAAATATAAGGCCATTGGCATGCAAAACAGTTGCAAAACTAAAAAAATCAACTTTAATTTTTTTTTTAGCCGATCTCGGTTGTCTAAGCGTATGGCATTGTCGCTCAAACGAGATCGGGTGAAAAATAGGAAAAAATACCTAAAATATGCATTTTAACCAAAATAACTATTTTGCTATTATACTCAATGGCAGGCAGAAAAAAACAAGGCCAGTGAATAGTGGCCGCTAAGGGGGGAGGCTCATTGTGAGACATGTAACTATGCATCAGCAGGCAATCCTCTGCAAATGAGGGGAATGATACTGAATCTCAGATTTACCCTGCATGCTAGTCAGCACCCAACAGTGTAAGAGCAGGAATAGTTTGGTGCAAGTCTAGGAGTTAGCTGACATCATGGGGGGGGGTGTCAGGCATAATGTAAGCTGATTGGAGCCCTGTGGCTCAGGTTTGCCCTTAGCTTACCAGAGGTAAGGAAGGGGGGGTGTCTGAGGCTGCCTAGCACTCTTTACATTGCCTAAGTGGTTGTGCACGCCACGCACTGGGTTTTAAAGGAAAAAAAAGTAAACCAGGAAATAGCAGCTCTGTGCACATTTGAGCACTGTGTTTGCACGGCGCACCCCCGGGCTTAAACAGGAAGGCAATGGGAAGGGAAAACAGCAGTAGGAAGGTAATCTAGGAGAACTAGCATAGCTGGCAGGTGAAATGTATCAGAATCAGCCAATTACACAGGCAGCAGACCAGCCCAGCCCAGAACACTGCTATAAACTATGCAAACACCTTTCCCACTGGTTTTTCCCACACTTTTAACAAACAAATCAACAAAATGATAGGGGCTGCAATAGCTATCATACAACAACATGTGGAAGAGGCTGAGGGTGGTGAGGATGTGAATGCTGTCGACCAACCCACAGTGAGGAGACAGAAAAGAGTGTACAGACCCAGGGTATCCTACCAGGGGCTACATGAGATGGAGATAGTGGAGCACTATAGGGTGGACAGGGACCTCCTACAGCAAATTGTTGAGCTGTGCCAGCCATGCCTGACACACAGAACTAACAGAGAGGAACCCATCCCAGTGGATACCAAGGTATGTGTAGGCCTAAGAATACTAGCTACAGGTATCTTCCAAAGGCCAACTGGGGATATCATGGGGATCTCACAGGCATCAGCATCCAGGGTACTCCACCAGTTCCTGGATGCCATGTCAGCACATGCCAGTGAGCACGTATATTTCCCCAACACCCATGAGGCGTTGGCCAGCAATATGCATCTGTTCCACCAAATAGCAGAATACCGTGAGGTAGTGGTTGCTATAGACTGCACGCACATATGCATCAAAGCACTATTCGGTGAATGGGGTAGGGTCTACATCAACCACAAGGGCTTCCCCTTCATCAACTGCCAGGTTGTGTGCAATGTCCAGGGCATAATAATGAATGTGTGTGCTGGCTGTCCTGGAAGCTATCACGATTCCCATATCTGGCATCTGACGCAGCTGTACCAGAGAATTGCCAATGGGGACATCCCTTATGGTCACCTAGGGGGGATTCTGGTTACGTACTGGAGCCATGGCTGATGACACCCATCAGAAATGCACACACACCCGAACAAGAACTCCATAATGAGGCACACACACAGACCAGAATTATAATAGACTGTGTGTTTGGGATGCTCAAGTCATAGTTCTGTTGCCTGGACACTTCCGGTGGAGCCTTGCAGTACTCACCAGCTACATGTACTCAGATTGTCATCGTATGTGCCATGTTACACAATATGATCCTGTGGAAACAGCTGCAGCAGGAACAGCATGGGGCAGGGCCACACAGCCCCCCACCATAGCCAAGGCCTGCACAGGCACAGAGTGATTCGGAGGAGGAACAACCTGAGCATGCCACAGTAGGCAGAAAGAGGCATGCCTAGTATGCACTGGCCTTGGCAAAGAGGCAATGCATAGCACATACACTGACACAGAAGGGGCCCAGAGAATGACACCTCTCTCTGACTCACACATAGAGTAAAAGGGATGCCAAACACGACACTACCTGTGCTCAACCATGTGTAGGGAGTGTACTACTTGCATATGACATAGGCAGCCCTTCAGCACCACCCTCAATACTGGCACACCCACAAGGTAAGTCACTCAACTTACCAGTTGCCAAATGTAGTAGTATGTGTTGTTATCTGTATCTGTGGTATGGATGTGAGCATGCAAGGGAATTGGGTGGCTGAATGGGATGCCAGCAGATAGTAGACACCTATAGTAGCATCATGAGATCTGTAACAAATACGGGTGTCACCATAGTAGCCAGTACTACACATGGTGACAAAACCCACTGCAGGAAATGTGCTGGGCCACATGTGTGTCCATATGACACACACATGCCAGTCAGGGAGGTTCACATATCCAACAACAGTCACAGCCAGCAGGACAGGTGTAGACAAACACAAACAAAGGCTGTGCTAAGGCCACTGAATGATGCCTATGGGTAACCCCCCTACAGGCCTACACAGACAGACTGCATCAGGTCTGGCAGTGGGATGTTAGTTCTGAAGGGTAGGAAGTCAGAAACTAATATGTAGGTCAATCAAACGTAAGACCTGTAGTACACTGACATGCCTCTAGTTAGCATGATAGGTGAGAAAACAGAATGAAATGGAGTACCTGACATACCAGTACAGTCATAGCAAATGTGTACAAGTGTCAGGTGTGCCCCCCCCAAATCCTGTGCAGCAATGTAGAAACAGTCAGGTGTGCCCCCCATATCCTATGTAGGCAGTAGTAACAGTCAGGTGTGCCCCCCAATCCTATGTAGAAATGTAGTAACAGTCAGGTGTGCCCCACAATCCTATGTAGACATGTAGTAACAGTCAGGTGTGCCCCCCAATCCTATTTAGAAATGTAATAACAGGTGTACCCCCCCAATCCTATGTAGAAATATAGAAGCAGTCAGGTGTGCCCCCTCCAATCCCATGTAGAAATAATCAGGTGTGCCCCCCCACTCCTGTGTAGAAATGTAGTAACAGTCAGGTGTGCCCCCCTTCCCCAATCCTGTGTAGAAATGTACAGTCAGGTGTGCCCTCCAATCCTATGTAGACATGTAGTAACAGTCAGGTGTGCCACCCCAATCCTACTTAGACATGTAGTAATAGTCAGGTGTGCCCCCCAATCCTATTTAGAAAGGTAGCAACAGTCAGGTGTGCCCCCCCAATCCTATGTAGAAGTGTAGAAACAGTTAAGTGTGCCCCCCAATCCAGTGTAGAAACGTAGAAATAGTCAGGTGTGCCCCCCCACTCCTGTGTAGAAATGTAGTAACAGTCAAGTGTGCCCCCATCCTGTGTAATAATGTAGAAATAGTCAGGTGTGACCCCCCCAATCATGTGTAGAAATGTAGTAACAGTCAGGTGTGCCCCACTCCCCCAATCCTGTGTAGAAATGTAGAAACAGTCAGGTGTGCCCCCCCAACCCTACTTAGACATGTAGTAACAGTCATGTGTGCCCCCTCAATCCTATATAGAAATGTAGTACCGGTCTGGTGTGCCTCCCAATCCGCTGTACACACGTTATAACAGTCAGGTGTGCCCCCCAGTCCTATGTAGAAATGTATTAACAGTCAGGTGTGCCCCCCAATCCTGTGTAGCAATGGAGAAACAGTCAGGTCTGCCCCCCATATCCTATGTAGACATGTAGTAACAGTCAGGTGTGCCCCCCCAATCCTATGTAGAAATGTAGTAACATGTATGTGTAGGTATAATACCAGTGGAGCACAGATGCCCAGAGGTGGCCAAGGTAGCAGGATAGATTGTAGCATTTGTGCAATATGCCGGTATGTGTGTGTTAGGTTGGTGTGCGTTTCATATTGTGTGAGAGTGGTCAGTATGTATGCATGTTGAGGTATGACCTGGTGGCCATAGCCCAGTACTGCTGATAACAGGGCCAAGTCATCACAACTGCAGTGCCAAAGACAATTCCCACCAGTATAACACATGCTAACAGTAAGCCATTGTAAATGTATGGTGGTAATATGTGTCACCATCTGAAAGATTGACATGGCATGGCCGTTGGGCTAGATATACAAGCAGTACACAGAGGAAAGTACCCCAGACATACAGTATATAATATGTAACTGTGAAATGGACACACCCTTGGAATTGTACATAGAGGTATGCATCCCATTATCTGGGCCTGTAGTAGGGTATACTGGTGTCGTCTGCCCGAACACTTGCAGATCACAAAGGTGGTAGGACTGATGTATTGGGAAACAGCTGATGTACCTGCACATGCCAGCATAACTAGAATGCCCCATGCATATCTGTGCATCAGATGCAAGTGGTGTCCATAGCACACATGCACCCAGCTCACCCAAACACCACCCACAGGTACCTCTCTGGTCGTATCCCTGCTGTTGGGAATGGGTACAATATGACCCCTACCTGTATATGGCAATAGCAAAAGAATGCAGCATACAGTGCAAGTGTCCCATGCAGGTGTGTCTCTAGCTGTAAGTAGCACCCTGCCAGCATCCACACCACCTAATCAATACTGATAGAAAGTATTGGCATGAACACCTAGCACACCTACCCTGTCACCCCAGGGGAATATACTGTATGGTGGCCTGGGACTGTAGGACTGACAGAATGCAATGGCCTGCCACAGCTGGCCCACATCACCACCAAATAGCCTACAGGCCTCTGCCAAAGGCCTGTGTCTGACACGTACTGCCAATACATCTTATGTCATGGACACCCAAATAACAACATACACTCCACATAAGCCATATGCAAGGACATGTGGACAAACCACAGTAACATGTCCACCATGTCCTACTGCATGAACTATGAACCAACACCAAAACACAGCTGTGATGAGGTGATAACCTTAGGAAAAGTATCAGAGAATGTATGCATAATGTATAGAAGAGGATAGAATAATAGAGGGGGTGGGTGGGAGCATGGGCAGCATGGAATGTGCAAGGTCCAACACACAGCTGTGTGCACACACTATCCTTGGCTGCAGACACATAAATGGGTGGCTACAAATCTGCCTGTACACCACAATAGAGGTAATGTCCTGACCCATGGCCCCTGCCTCTGGGTAACCTGTGTGAATCTGTACAGCTGTGAGGTATTGCCACAGCAAAATAAGGCCATACTGTCATGTCAATGGATGTACAAGTATGGGATCCTCTACCAGCACTGTTCCAAGGTGCTGAACTGGATACACAGACCCAGCAGCAAGTGTCTGCATCTCCCTCTCCAGAATGGCATAATTTACCATGAATATGTAGGTGTCTGCCCACAATACCAGACACAGCTGCATTCACCCTTGTTCCCCAGGACATCACTGTGAGCAAGAATGTCCACCTGACAGTACTTGAGGAAATAAAACATCACAGCGTATAACAGTACACATGTCTGCATATCTCTGCTAACACCAGTACCATGTAGCAGAAGCAGCACAGACACAATCACCTACAGTACACACTATCCCTTGCACAGTTTGTCCCCATATTGCCAAATGATCTACGGATACCCTGCAGAAATAGTTTGCTACCTGTAGGTGTACAACACAAAGGTCTGCACTGGATTACAAACTACCTGGTATGGATCCACACATTCAATACAGAAGGGCACACTGGGCATGCTCACACTCTTAGAGAAATGAAGGCAATGTCAGACAACATACTGAAAGGTCATACTGGGCATGCTCACACACTTAATAATGAAGGCCATGTCTGCAAACAGCAGTGGATCATACATATCTGAATGTTGCGGATGTCAGTGCATACACTCCTCAGTATGCTCCAGTCATGCTTTGCACACACATTGGATAGGAATGCAGACATATATTCAAGGACAACACACTATAATAAGCCAAACGTAGACATACATAGATGTGTGGAAGAGAGTGACTGTGGCAAAGAACCATCCATCATGAGGCCTGTCCCACCCAGCACACAGCCAAATGGCTACAAACACAGGATGTGTAAATGTCACTCACTTTAGAAATTAGCCACTGATATCCATCAGCATTACAGACTATGTAGTGCAAGTGCTAGCTGTGCAACATGACTGTACAAGGCAGTTGTCATCTAGCAGCTGTATACATGTACCTGCGGAATACAAACCTGCGTGTGCCTGCATGTGGTGTGTCAACCTCTAGATGAATGGGTTATGGCCCATGCACACACACTTCTTTCTCCATAGCCCTACTATGATAAGCCTGCTAATGTCATCCACTTTGAAATACACCTTTGGGAATAGAGTAGCCCAGTAATTTCTGTGGCATGTCCTAAAACTGCTTACTGCTGTAGTGTGAAAATCTAGTTAGATAGGAGTTCTAATCCCAGACATGACAAGTGTGTATATGTGTGTGTGTGTGTGTGTGTGTGTGTGTGTGTGTGTGTGTGTGTGTGTGTGTCTGTCTGGGTAGGGAGCAATGCTTTTTAGGCTAGTCACACTCACTACAATTCAAATGCCCTACTTTGACAAGGCTGATGATGTAATTCACTGTGAAATACACCTTTGGGAAATGTGTAGCTCAGTAATCTCCGTGGTGCTTCCTATAAATGAATAATGCTGTAGTGTGATAAACTAGTTAGGCAAGAGTTCTAATTCCAGACATGGCAACTGTGTGTGTGTGTGTGTGTGTGTGTGTGTGTGTGTGTGTGTGTGTGTGTGTGTGTGTGTGTGTGTGTGTCTGTCTGTGTAGGGAGCAATTCTTTTTAGGCTAGTCACACTCACTACAATTGAAATGTTCTACTTTGGCAAGGCTGCTGATGTCATTCACTGTAAAATACACCTTTGGGAAAGGTGTAGCCCAGTAATCTCTGTGGTGCATCCTATAACTGTGTAATGCTGTAGTGTGATAAACTAGTTAGTTAGGAGTTCTAATCCCAGGCATGGCAACTGTGTGTGTGTGTGTGTGTGTGTGTGTGTGTGTGTGTGTGTGTGTGTGTGAGTGTGTGTTTGTGTGTGTCTGTCTGTGTAGGTAACTATGCTTTTTAGGCTAGTCACACTCAGTACAATTCAAATGCCCTACTTTGGCATGGCTGCTGATGTCATTCACTGTGAAATACACCTTTGGGAAAAGTGTTGCCCAGTAATCTCTGTAGCACACCCTATAACAGCATAATGCTGTAGTGTGATATAGTACTTTGGTAGGGGTTCTATTCCCACACATGGCAAATGTGGATGTTTGTGTGTGTGTTTCTATGTCTGTGTAGGGAGCAATACTTTTTAGTCTAGTCATGCACTACAATTCAAATGCCCTACTTTGGCAAGCCTGCTGATGTCATTCACTGTGAAATACACCTTTGGGGAAGGAGTACTCCAGTAATCTCAGTGGTGTGTCCTATAACTGCATAGTGCTGTAGTGTAATAAGCTAGTTAGGTAGAAGTTCTAATCCCAGACATGGCAGGTGTGTGTGTCTCTGTGTGTCTGTGTTTGTGATTCATATCCTGTGTGGAGGTGGATGTGAGTGTGTAACAACTGGACTCATTGCGGAGCAGGTTTTGCAAATTTCTTATATGGTGGCCCTATTGTATGTCACAATGTCCACCTTACAAGGATAACAGACGTGAAGTAGCCAAGAGGCTGGGATGCCAATCCATACCCCTACATGTGACACCAAGGCTTGGTGAACAAAGTTAACAACCCTTGTATTACCCAGAGAACACTGTAAACCCATGTCTCATACACAAACACACTTGCCTAGGCAACAACCGCCATGTTGGTAGTACCCTACATATTGCCCACAGATAGTAAACATGGTGTGATTGCAGTGGACTACAGAGGGCATGGAGCCCTATCCATCAGTGCAATAGGCACGTATATGCAGACAATGTGCCTTCACTATGTTCCCCACTGGACACCTGCAACACCTGTGGTGCCATCAAATGTGACCCACAAAGGACATACCATGCTTTAAACACATGCCCTGTATGGACAGATGCCACTGACACCAGGTAATACCTGTATCATGCTATCAATATAGGTGCAGGGTCAACCTGCTGTCCATTACCAGTTCCCGCCACATGAGGCCAGGACTGGCACATCTGATGATAACAATCTTTATACACAACATGGGCCAGACACCCCAGGTACAGTTCCACATGTCACTGTACGTGCATCTGGGATGGGTGCACATCCCAGACACCGTCCATGTCATGGACTAAAGGACACATACATGGCAAGCAATGCACAGCAATGGCCACACACAATAGTTACACAGGTGATTGGATGGTGAATACAATACCCACCTGTGTGGGCCAATCCAGACCCTTGTTCCACACTGCAGACCATTGTCATGTGGCCTGATGCCAAGGTATACCTGTCACCTAGCCATGTATAGCTTTCTGGCACAGTCAGCCACTACACACCAATGAAGCAATGCACCCATGCATGTCAGTACTGGCACCCTGTGTCTGTGTGTGGTGTATGATGCTTTTGACCACATTCACACTCACTACAACCCTCATTGGCATACTGAAGCATGCTGTCTGATGTCAGACACCTCCACATACCCTTTGCCCATATAACCTCCGGATAACCCCTGTGGTGCCTGTGATACCTGCACAGTACTGTATTGTGGCAAACTAACTAGTGAGGAGGTGTATTCCTGACCCTGCCAAGTGTGTCAGTGTGTGTGGGTTCCTGAGAGAGTGTGGCTGTGTTGATGGTGGCACCTGTTCATGTGGACAGGCACGTGTACTACACCTACTGTATCACTGCCATATCACTGTTGCAGATGTCACTCACCATCACATATACATTTGGAAAGCTCCTCAACATGTAAGCTATGTGGTGCATCCAATAACTGCATAGGCATGTGATAGCAATACATAGTCAGTCAAGGGTTTGATACCCTGTACTGGTAGGTGTGTGACGCAAACATGCTTAGGTTTTACTCCCCCACCCCCTCCCTGACTTATCTTTGCCTCTGTCTGCCTCTCTCACTCTCTTTCTGGTGGATGTGGAGACTTACACCTACTTTGCTTAGGAAGCAGCATGCGATTTGTAAGTGTTGTTCATGATCAGCTGATGGCTTCTGCATGAATTGCAGCCCTCCTCTAGCTGATTGCATGTGGAACAGCTGTGGTAACATTCCCATAGCCAATTACATAGAAACACACTCCAATATCCAGGAACATCATGTTGGTGATGGGCCTTTTCATTCACCGTGAGCAGGACCTAGATCTGTTGTTTGGAAAACAGTATCACAGATGGATTGGGGATTTACCTCTAGCAACATACACTGTGGAAACAGGTGAACACATAGGAAGGGGATGTGCCTGACATGACTACAGAATGTAAGTGTTGCTATTCTGCATTTGGAGTAATGTTGGTTTACAGGGTGTATGTGGATATGGCTGGTCTACATGTTTTAATACCTGTCATGACAGTGCTATGTTTCTGAGTAAACCCCCATCTGTAAGGTCATCTGCAGACTGGGCATTGTTTGATGCCTATTGTTTCTTGTGTCTCTCACAGAGCACCCATCTGTGAACTGCAGAATCATAGTGTGAGGATTGCAGTCAGTACATGGTGACAGACATGAGAGTTACTGACTTCATATCCCTCATAGGAATATATCACAACAAACCCTGTTACAACAGCACATTTATGAGGTTATCACAGCAACATGTCAAGAGTGGCCCTGTGTTTGTGCCTCCAGCCACAACTCTGTCAACCTTTGTACATATGTCATGCAGTAAGAGGTGCATATGTTCTGTACACCATCATTTATTGACATCATATCTGATAACAAGCCAGGGAGATATCAGACTGCTGCACATGTTATGTATAATAGGTGTCATATTTGAGGACATAACCTGGGCATTCTGTGGTTGTGTGTACAGTACTGAGGTCTGTGTACTCATGGTGATTGTCAACAGTGTGTGTATTGTGAATATGTACCTTGGCCTGTGTACAGACTGTGGTAGATGTCATTGTTCTTGGTTATGTTCTATCTGATGTTACATGCTGCTCCACTGTATGTTACCCTATCAGCTTACATGTTTGTATGGCCAAACACAACCATGTCCCATACCACAGACAGCCATCGGACCACACTGTGTAGTGGCCCAGTATATGTAGGGTTAGTGTGTGAGTGGTGCATATGAGGATGGTGTTGATCAGATAGTCCATATACTGTAATATTATGCTAGCTACCATATGTGGCTGTAGCTGTGTTCACATTAGTTATGGTTATGCACTTTCACACAGGTGTCTATTACTCTGTGCTGTGACATGCCTGTAGAGCCTGCTATATATGCAGGTACATGTGTATTCCCCCATAAGAAATGTAGGCCAGTGTTGTGGCAGTCTGCCTGTAGCCTGCACAGTGCTTTGTTACATGCCTAGCAGCTTAGTGTATTTACCCAGTGTGATGTTATGTCCAGATACTTGCCAGATGTACTGCTGCTAGGCCACCATAACAGTCATGTATATCAGACAAAGCAGTGGGATGCTGTACAGATGTATGTCACTAACTATTGGGTAGTATGTGACCATGGCACCTCTGTACCAGTGGTTAGTATGTGTCAGGACAGACAGGGGTGTGTGAATGCATAACCTATGGGGGCAAATGTATACCAGTATTTACATGATATACCCATCTATATAGCTGTTAACATCCACATTGTCAGGCTTGTTCTACATTTCTTGCACTGAGGGGTTCTGTGTATACCTCTGGACTGACCAGAGTGTGTCTGTCCACATTTATTGGCCATATCTCTGCTGTAGTCCACAGGATCATTACTGTGCTGGCAGTGGTACTGTACTATGATGTCCTTAGGATGTCTATCAGTGGCCAATGGCGCACATGTTAAAAGCAGATGTGACCTCCCACACACAACATGTCTGTGAAGACAACCCCTATCACAGTAGCAATAGTCTACATATATACCTCCAATACATACCTGACATCCCCCTGCACTAAGAGGTTGGGACTATTGATGGTGAGGTAGGGCTCTACTCCATGTTCAGGACATATGGTGACCATATATGTATACATACCTATCCATATATCTATATAGATATATACACATATACATATCAACATACATAGATGTATATGTATATGTATATGTATATATATATATATATATATATATATATATATATATATATATATATATATGTGTATATATATATATATATATATATATATATAAACATATAGACACTCAGATATATACATATACACAGCAGTATATGTCTACATATGTACAGATAGAGATACATATGCACATATACTTATGGATATCTACATATAGATTGACAGTAATAGGTATATCACAATAGATATGTAAGCATATATAATTATAGATATCTACATATATATCTACATAAATAGGCATGTCTGTACACATAGGATGTGCATACATATATAGCTATATATATATATATATATATATATATATATATATCAAACTATATATATATATATATATATGTATATGTGTGTGTGTGTGTGTGTGTGTGTGTACATACGAAGAGATGTACACATGGCCATACATATGTTGCACTATACATATGTGTATACAGACATATGTATGAATATACATGTAGTCGTACATGTAGACATATATCAACCTATTATTTGTATATATCCATATTCCTGTCATGTGTAAACCTCACGATTGTGTATACTCTCCCAGCTGTATCTCACCATATGTATCTGCCATGTGTACATTATGATAAAACAACATATGTGATGCAACAGTCATATTAATAACAAGTACTACACAATTGTGAAAGTAAAGGCAATTGTTCAATACTAATCAATACGTGTATTGAAAGATAAATTGGAAAACAACAGCTGTCTTCACAGTGGTCATGATGTAGTGGTTAAGTATTGTGACTTTAATGTACAGGGTCCTGGGTTCAAGTCCTGCAAGGTATGTTCATTTTGTTGCTGGGCAGAACAAGGGCTGTCAGATACAGAGTGCTTAAGGCAGTTTTGAGAGCAGCTTTAATCTCATTTGCATGGGTTTGCATGAAGCTAAGTGGTGATAAGCTACGGATAAACGTACGGGTGCTTACACAGTGTAGGCTTCGCTTACCAGTGCGCAAATTAGCTTAGCTGTTATATCGCAGCAATGTTGATACCTGCTAAGTATGGCTTAACCCTGATAACCAGTTCACACCACCCAGTCTGATAACATAGCAGGGTAATGACATCTGTAATAAGTGTATGTAATCCCATGTACAGTACATGCGCCTATGTGCTATCATTACAGTAGCAAAGGGTGTGAGTGTCATGTGGGACATAGACATATATGAGACCTGTACAGCACTGTTATCCATGTGAATGTGTTACATACAGGGGTAGTAGCCCAGCGTACATGCTGTCACACTGGCATGTAGTGTATCACAGAGTTACTACTATTGACAATGCTTACCCAGGCAAGAGTAGAGTGCTAAATGTAGTACTGACAACAGGCATACCTGCAGGCATAGCTGGACTCTGAGGCCTCCCTGTTGTATCCCTGGAGTGTGAGCTGTGTCACAGTATATAACTGCTAGTGGGTAATGATCTGACATGTGGAATGTAACTATAGACTACCGTCTGTACAGCACATGATAGCGAGGCTCCTGACATGTAGTTATGGCATATATATTGTTGTCAAACGTCTATCTGTCAACACATTCATCCTACTGCATAGCTACTTGCCAAGCTGATGACTGTCAGTCCCTGTACAGATGTGCAGATGCAGGTATCCAGCTGGGAAATGTACAGGCATCCTAAGCTTGATTGACACTGACATGTCTGCCCAGCTGTGTAAGAACTGGCACATATTGGAGATAACACCCTGTATGCATCACATGCCATGGGTACCTCCACTACACTACCACAGTCAACAGAACATGCTTGGGTACAGGTCTCCATCACAGACACTAACCATGTGTTGTAATGCATGTTGCATGCATGTGAACTTGATCACCTCGGTGGCCATGAGGAGGAGGCACCTGGAGGAATGGCTGATGGATGTCACTCTCACCCTGAGGGCCACCACAGTAGTGTCTGTCGATAGATTGCCTGCTGCCACATAGCAGCAGGATACCACTGTACACACAACCCCTACACAGCCCATCTCTTCTTGGACATTAGCTAGGTACACAGCTATGACCACCTGCAGCGATGCACCTCAGTACTGACACATGTGTACATGTGCATGACTGAGTATAGCAGTGTCTGTGTGTTAGCACACCTGTACATGGGAATTCCATGAGGGCCTTCACAACCATCACAACACCCATTGCCATAGCCAGTTGTTGCTGCTGCTGTATGGGACATTACATGTACCCTGTTAAGCTCCTCTCCAGACCGGCTACATGAGCCTTGCAGTACCAGCACAACAGTGTTGTACAAATGGGTTGATAGGCATGGGATACCCATTGTGTTCTGGCAAGTGTGTGTATGTGTGCATGTCTGTTTATCTGTAGGGTACAGCATTCCAAGGCCACATATTCCTTTTACAATACCCATTGCCACACAGTTGTACAGATAGTGTTGTTGCTGCCCATAGGTGAGGCATGACAATGCAACATCCTACTATGTGTGTGGCATGTGCATTAGATGCATATCTCTGTAGTACCACTGTTGGGATCTACAATGGGTTGTATTGCAGTCGTGGCCAATGTATGATGGTGGGTATGTCAGAGTGTCATCATGGGTTTCAGGGAGTACAATATCCACTGGGGGATGTGGGTGCTGTGCACACTGTCATTACACCAAGGTGCACATGGTACATGTCCCATGTACCACGTTATGGTTACCACTGTCACCATCAACCATACAGGTAACTGATACCACAATCCAGGCTAGTTATGCATGTGCTGCGTGCAGCCTATCTGTAATACATTGGACACATGGTCAAGTTAGTTAGCAGCGATAGGCCCAGGTGTCTCAGATGTGTGTCTGCCTGTTATGTGTCTGTTAATGTGTATATGAAGGTATGTCACACTGTGTATTGTCCATATACACCAATTACATCCCCCGTTAGCATACTGTACATGTCTGGGGAGGTTCTGCATGTAACATGTAACATGGAACACACCTCACCCTAAACGCTGTGTGGTGTGTGCAATGGAAGCCACACACTTCAGTATCACTACATACCTAGGTAGGGGTCTAGTCCCAGTGTTGCCAAGTAACAGTGTGCGTGTATATGGATGGGTCTACATCAGGTTGCAGATTATACACAGCCCAGTGGGTCACCTGTCCATGTGGCACAGGCATTCACTGTTATACAAACCTGTGACATGTATTCAACTGTACCCCAGATATGTCACAGCCATGGTGTCTCCACAGTGCCATACCCGGTTGTGGAATATGACTGCAGACCATCCTCCTGCTGAACACATGTACACCTACAACACAAATGGATAACATTATAGAGACCACAATCAACCAGTATTACTAACAGCTATAATGCATCATTGCTAGATGGCTACGCTACCTGACATATATGCATTACACTTTACTCCTTGCATCATGTTACACTGCAGTACTGTGGTACACTGTAGTACAGTCACCGTGTGCATCAGAACCATATTAGCTTGTCCTTGCATCGATGGTATGGATGACAGGGATGTGGCACAGGTATCATCATATGCACAGGGTGTGTTGTTGGTTTGCCAGTGGCCGAGGGTGGGTCATACATTTGACACCATGTGTGTGGGTGAGGGGTATACTGTGGTGAACTGGGCATGGTGATGTAGTGTGTGTAGGTATGGTGTTGCCCTAGGCATGTTTGTATAGTGTGCGAGTATGCATGCACACAGTTCTGCCATGTGGCTGCCCTACACAGGTGTTTATGGACAGCTGCAGACCATACCTGGCAGGGTGTGCAGTTCACTGCCTCTGGCCATGGACACCTGGACTGTGCCTGCCAGGGTTTCCATGGGCATGTCCAGGTATAGGCCTCGATGTGCTACTCTCACCTGATGATGACAAATGTCCGCTGCAACCAGGTCCCTCCTGGGACTAGCCCGGACCACGTGCTTGGGCCTGCTGTGGTGTGGTGTGGAGAGTGCCCCCCACAATGCCTGGGCTGGAACTGCTACTATGGGAGCCCCTTGGTGTCCTAGCATGTCCATGTCGACTGCCAGCTGTTGGCATTGCTGGCCTATGTACATGTGGCCGTCGCTGCACTCCCACCACAAGTTCAAACACGGACAGACCATGGTTGATGAGGGCCATCATCTCACCAGACCATCTATCCATGAACTCAGTTAATGCACGGATGGCACCAGCCAGTTCACGGGGGTTGTAACTTGCAGATGTGAGAGCAGCCTTCTGCAGCCTCAGACTCTGTCTGGTGTAACATTCTATACATGCCTGCACTGCCATGATAGCCTGAAACATCTGCCTGCAGGTACCAGCTGTATCACTTCTCCCAGGGGCATGATGACAAGTGGCCCTACCATGAGCACCCTGAGACATCTGCCTATGTGGTGCCCTGCTGGACATCCAGCTATGCCTGCTGTGACCAGATACAGTAGGCATGGTTACCACATTTTCCTATGCACTGCCACCAAACACCAGCTGTCCCTCCGCTATGGCTACTGGTGATGGGGTATGTATAGGCAGTGAAACTGTGTGCAGGGTTGGGGTGGCTAAATGGGGATGTCAAATGTTGGTGCTGTTTCAGCCCCTGACAACCCCACCTGTGCCTCAACAGTACTATCATCATCTTCGGTGTCTGTATGGACATCAACATCAGATTGCATGCAGGAGAGACCCTGGCCCACCTCGCCACCTGTGGGGGAAAACAATAAATGCACTTTAAAACCTGTACAGCATTGCATAACAGTACACACACACACACACACACACACACACACACACACACACACACACACACGCACACACCACCATAATACCTACCTGTCCGTGACTTTACAGACAGTCCCACTTATATTTCCATGTGTTCCCCATCCTGAATCACACTTGGTAACATACACACATTGATACCATCCATTAACATATCAGTCCTCTAAATGCCTAGACAAGTGATCATAACACAAGACCTGTTATTACATTACCTGCCTGACCTGTGTGTAGTGGTTTTATATGGCCTCACTGCTGTCATTCAGTGTTCACCCTGTGTATGTCCAGACATCATGAGCATGACCCCTATATGTGTGGGCTACTATGTTCACTCCATAATATCATGCACTGGAGTGTCATGTGTATGTATTGCTCAGTACATGCCTGATATGCTGCTCAGTCAGCCTATCATGTGACAACTGTAATATATGGATACACTCCCTGGTGATGATTAGTACTTCCCCAATGCATCTGTAGTGCTGCATACGTGGGTTGTTGGTCACCTCTCTGCTGAATGTGATATTAAGGGTATACCTGGTGTCTACCTTCTCTCTCAATGCCTGTTCCATGCTACAGACCTTATTATAATATCAGCTGTCCTGTGATTACATATATGACAAGTGTTCCTGGTGTGTAATGTGGCAGCCCATGTCCATGTACTGCACAATCCCAAAGGGAGGTACTGCTGTATGAACAACCCTACAATCACACATGTGCATACATGGCCACCCACACAAACACACACACATGCATACATGCATCCTGCATGCATCATCCTCCCTCCACTTCACCAGAGTGACCCTACAGACAAAATAACTACCAACCAGGATGCACACACACACACACACACACACACACACACACACACACACACACACACACACACACACACTCACACACACACATATATACAGGTGAGGTTGCACAATGATAGTGCACACAGTCCTCCTATTACCCATCTGTCAACATGCGTAACATATGGTACACAACAGCATGCAGTGCAGCTATAGTCAATCCATGCTAGCAACAGTTTACTTGTTCCCCTGGATACCACTGTACCCATGTACACAGTATTGCTGTGCACCTGTTCTGAACCCTGACATGTACTGTGCACCACAAATCACAGGTGTACAACCCATTGCTGAATGTGTAGTACTGTGTCAGTTATGTCAGCTTTAATGCTCACAGCCCTTATGTTTTTCAGCAACACATACCTGGGATGGTATGTGAACAGATGTCATTTGTGAATGCCTGATATTTGATTTACAGCTCTCAACATCAGTGGAGTATGTATGACCAATCCAATACTATTACACTGACAACCATCAGAGCATACCATGGCTATGGGGGTGTAACACCCTTACTGATATGATGCACCCATCCTTGATCTGCCATGGGACCACATCACCATATATCTTAACAGTACTTGAGCTCAACATGTGACATATGTCCTGTACTTTCACATGCAGTGTCTACGGAATGTGTTAGGTGTGCGGATGTTGACCACGATGCATACACTCTGTATGGGCATATGTGTGCACACCCTTATCATGATGGTTTGTTGCACCTATTGTTATGTGTACTACAGCAATCACTACTCCTGGCAGGGGTATACTAACGTGGGCCATCTGCATTTGCCAGTGTATGGTCAGTCTGCCCTACCCATGTCTCCCTAATCTGCATGATTGCAAGGTCTACTCAAGTGCACATTCCTTGGTGTTCACACACTGCTGTCACTATTGCTGTGGGATTATGGTTATGTCTGCCATAGTTCCTGAACCTGGCTGTGAAGATACAGCCATTCTTAGCATCCTTAGGATCCCTGCTGCAGTGCACTGGTGTGTCATGCTGACACCCACCCTACCTTCAGCCTTTCTGCAGATGCTTGACAAGTAAGACCTACACATGTGTGTCACTTTGCAGTGTCCTATACACTGAACACCACGTTACAGCCTTGTCCCAGCTGATAATGTGGATCACAGTAATACCTTATGCCATAGTGTAACTTTGCAACAGTTACAATTGTCCTATATGTATATACACTGGTGTTGAACTGTATATGGGTGGTGTTCCAAACATGTCCCTACGTAGGCCATGTCTCCCACCACTATGTTACTCCCTGTGGACACATTCCGCAATGACAGGATGTAAGTTATCTTGCAGGTGTCTGACATACCCTTCCAATACCCCATCATGGTCACCACTGTGATGCCATGCATTTAACAGCAACAATATATGCACATGTACAGCATGCATTCTGGGTAGGTGTGTTAGATGTGTGCATGAAATATACCACAGCCATTACATGCCCAGTGTATTGGCAAGCATGTACATAAATCATACTCACCAGCTACAGGCTGCTGCCTTGGTGGTATACCGGAGGGACCTATATAAGGGGGTGAGAGATGCAAAGTCAGTAGTCACACCTCTGGCATTGCTACAGGGTGGGTGCAGCATTACAATACATCAGCAGTACATGTCCACAATACTACCACATATGCACATCTGTTTATTACTACTATGCAGCAACAACCTATATCTATGACCTGTCAGATATGCATGCTTGACCTGTACAGATGCGGATGTATATGCAACAGTGGTCTACTGATGTGCCCTGTGGCCGTACCTGCACACTCCTTGGCTGGTATGTGGGTAGCACCCACCTCCACAAAAGTGTCTGCTGGTTGGTGGCTATGCTGATGGGCAGGTGCCATGAGGCTGGCTAGGAGCTCCTCCACATGTGTCGGGGGTGGATGGCATGGCCCCCCTGTGGCAAGGTGATCCTCCCAGACTGCAGCAGCACTCAGACAGACATTGTGAAGCAGGTCAGAACAATGACGCCAGACCTGCTCATAACTGCGATTGTGCAGTCCGACATCATTGACCCTGTGGACTAGGTCCTTCCACAGGGCGGTCCACTCCTGCTGATCATGGGTCGCCTGGCCAAACAAGACAGGGTAGTGCTGTATGATGTGGTTCACAAGAATGTCATTTTCAGCTGCTGAGTACGCCGGAAGCCTTCCTGGGACATCTTGGCTGAAAGACATAAAGATGGACACAGGTGTGAGCAAGTCATGCAGCAAGGTCACCACAGATCTTAATACACATCACTGTCACACCCCCACCATATCAGTGACAACAAACTGTGCACACATCTCAATAGGTATGGCTACAGCATACTTACCAGTGGGGCAGATATTGTATTGTACCACACTTTGTGCAATGTGTTTGTAGCCATGTTCCCTGTGTGGACACTATCATTGCTGGCCTGTTACAGACTATTCACCTGCATGCCATTGTCATGGCCACTATGGTTCCATGTATGCCTGTGGTATGCTTGCTATGTGGTTGCTGCACATCTGACATTCTGTGTTATTGGGGTTATCTATGCATGCTGTTGGACATGTTCCGGGATTGTGTAGACTATTACTATCGACATATGTTCTATAAAAGTGACACAATAGCATGTATATATACAATTGGCCAGCAGAACCACCTCCCCAAACTCATCTGCCCATGTTACCAGGCCACATCACATGTGTGACCCACCCTGGGGCCTCCTCATGTACTGCTCCAGCAATACCTTCAGGTGGAACCAACTCAGGGGATGTTGTCCCCCCCTGGGGTCACACACAGACATGTTCATGTCCCCCGAGGTCAGGTCCAGGGTCTGTTCCATAACGGGCTCCACAGACACATGTGGGATGTGCTACATCACCTTGAGGCACCCAGTACACATTCACAGGGCCCACTTGCTCCTCCTGCTCAGCCTCCAGGACAGGCACCTTCGGAATGTGGACTGCTGTTGTGAGTAGCAGTGAGTGGGAGGCTTGTTCCCATTGTGTCCATATTGGGGCCCATGGGACATCCAGATCACAGACCACACACACCATCCGAGGTGTTTACCCACCACATGTGTCACATACCACCCCGGTAGGCTGTCTGACATCATTGACCCTGTGGACTAGGTCATTCCACAGGGCGGTCCACTCCTGCTGCTCATGGGTGGCCTGGCCAAACAAGACAGGGTAGTGCTGTATGATGTGGTTCACCAGAATGTCGTTTTCAGCTGCTGAGTATGCCGGAAGCCTTCCATGGGACATCTTGGCTGAAAGACATAAAGATGGACACAGGTGTGAGCAAGTCATGCAGCAAGGTTACCACAGTTCTTAATACACATCACTGTCACCCCCCCCACCATATCAGTGACAGTAAACTGTGCGGAATGTGGACTGCTGTTGTGAGTAGCAGTGGGTGGGAGGCTTGTTCCCATTGTCTCCATATTGAGGCCCATGGGGCATCCAGATCACAGACCACACACACCATCCAGGGTGTTTACCCACCACATGTGTCACATACCACCCCAGTAGGCTGTCCTCTATATCTACCAGCCCTGACCACATTCACAACTTTACCTGCCATACTTCCCCATATTCCCATTCCATACTTCACAGACAAGGGCAATGTGGTCCCAACAAGGGGTTTACATGTGATATACTCATCCATGTTGCACACACTGACAGATGTAAATATGTGTGTGCATTGCTATGTGTGCTATTTCCTCACACATAGCATGCAGCACTGTGGTGGTAACATAGGGGACATGTATTTTACATACATATATGTTTGTGTGTGTGTGTTTGTATATATGTAGATGTGCATATAGGTATATATCTATATATGTGCAGATATATATATATGATGTTGTATATATGTGTTTATATATATGTCTACACATGGGTATCTGTATATTTGTGGACATACATGTATATATATATATATATATATATATATATATATATATATATATATATATATATGGATTCACTTCAGTTCACTGAACTTTCAATTCACTGACTTTCATTTCACTGACACCATTTCACTGAAATTCATTTCACTGAAACTTCATTTCACTGAAAGTTCATTTCACTGACAACTATTATTACAAAGTAAATGGAATATGCCCCCTTCCCCACTGTAGTTCGACCCTGGAGTTAGAATATATAGTTAGGGGGGTGTGGGGGGCAGAGCCCCCCCACATCGGGGGTGTGGGTGGCACAGCCCCCCACTTCATTTCATATGATATTCTTACATTTTGATATAATATTGCTTAGTAAAAGAAAAGTAAGTGGGGGCTGCACACCCCGATAATGATGTGGGGCTCTGCCCCCCACACCCCCCTAACTATATATTCTAACTCCAGGGTCGCACTACAGTGGGGAAGGGAGAATATTCCATTTTATTGCTAATAATAGTTGTCAGTGAAATGAACTTTCAGTGAAATGAAGTTTCAGTGAAATGAATTTCAGTGAAATGGTGTCAGTGAAATGAAAGTCAGTGAATTGAAAGTTCAGTGAATTGAAGTGAACCCATATATATATATATATATATATATATATATATATATATATATATATATATATACACATATGCATACCTATATATGGGGTACATTCACACATCAAGTCCATAATCTGACAACACCTACCTGCACAGCTGCACTGTTCTGCCTTGCTACAACACAGACAGGTGCCACATATGGACACAGCCAGACATTAGGGGGTATATATAGGGCCAGATTGCATGTAACCCTATTACACACCTATAGCATTCCTGCATGCTACAATACAGGTTAACCTGAGTATCCTGCAAGAGGTGGGCTGTGGAACCCATGTGTCCATCATTATGGCATTACTTACACCACTAGCTATTGGCCACAGTAATATACATACTTCCCATTACACAACACACACTATGATGGCTTACATCTTATCAGTCAGTGCTGCTTTGCACAGTCAACGGGTATGGCCCACTACCCACAGGGACAAACTCTATTGTCCTTAGCAGTTGTTCCGCTGAATATCATTACAACAACCACACCTGAAGGCACATATAAATCATTCCAAATCATCTATCCCATTATAATGGACCAAGTACTACGGTCAATTACATGTATATATACTTCACATACCTGTTCTGGGAATGAAGTCTCTTCTGGATGGTTTGCTTGATTTTTTTTTATGTGTCTTACACGCATTCTATCTCTCTGTCAGTCTCTCTCCAGTAAATGGATTGAGCTGCTTTGAATAGATTGCAGCATGGATTTTGTAGGTGATGCACATGATCAGGTGATGGTCTCTGCACCAATCAGTGTCCTCCACTTGCTACCTGCATGCAGCATGCTGTATAGTACTTTCAATTACCACTGTCATGGCAACCAACTACTATAAATCCCTACATTATGTGGGCGTGGTCCCTTTACCTTTCCTGTATGGTGGGCATCCTTCCTGTGTGTGGGCAGCAGTGTTACAGACAGCAGGTAGCAATACCTCTTACAGGAGAACTTGCACACTCAGGCCAGCTGCATATTTGTAGGAGGTTCCAGAACTACAGACAGAGTGTGAGTAGTGTTGTTGTATGTATTGTATAACACCGGTGTTACAGAGTTTGTGTGTACATACTAGTTTAACTTGGAATGCAGTCTGTCTGCATAGCTCTCAACTGTGGGCCTATCCACTTGATGGCCAGAGGTGTGCCTATTATGTTCTGTCTGTTCACCACACAGGACTCGTGTCAGATATATCACTGGCAGTGTGTGTGAGTGCTATCAGTACATGGCTACATCCATTTCTATTTCTAACTTCATATTCCTGACTAAGGGTATGTTGCAGACTATCCTGTAACACCAGCAACTTGCTTAGTGTATGACAACAGTATTTCACATATGGGCCTGTGTTCCAGCCTCTGTCCTCCACCTACATACCAGGCTTTGTACAAATGACATGCTGTCAGGGGATGTTATGTAGTGGGCTGTGAGTATGTCATGCTGCCATTCCTGCCATCACTCCACTGCTGTTGTGGTCCCCACACATATTGTGGGGTTGGGTCCAGATATGTGTGGGCTTCACCTACACAATACATGTGTGCCCTTATGCACTCCAGAGGCCAGTGTATGTAACAGTGGTATATGGCCCTGTATTATTCAGTCTATGGGGGGGGGATGCACCATAACTAACCTAGACTGTTACAACATGTGAGGGTATCAGGGGTAAACTGCTTTAAGGTATCTGGATGTACATTACCATACAATTCACCTTGAGTAAATGCAGGCCTACTGCCTCCTGCCATACAGACTGTTATGTTTGTCAGTGTGATTGTGATGGTGTCAGTTATGCCTTGTTATGTAACAGATACAGCCCATTGTGTCAACTGAGGTCTTTTCCCCTAGGGATTGTGTACAGAGTGTAGCTAGAGGCTGCTGGACTATACATCTGTATTACTTACTGTTGATTTATTGGTATCCTGTGGCCCAGTCTGTCTTTAATATTGTACCACTTGAAGGCCTCGGCCTGGACAGCAACATATGTAAAACTTTCCAGACTACTGTATTATTATAACTGTTTCACAGTTGCACAAGGAGAAGTTTACTGTCAGCTACCTGTCGGGTGCCAGGATCCGCCACATAACCCACACACCATGGTCACTCCACAACAAGTACAAATATGACTCTGTCATTGTCCATGTTGGTGTGAACGATGTGAGATGTACCTCCCTGGACTACATGAAAAGAGACATGGAAGAGCTCTCTGATCTTGTAGCCCAGGCAGGTATGACCCTAGCCCTGAGTAGCATTCTGCCATCACCCAGAATGATGCCGCAGTGCAAGGACAAAATGACTGACTTCAACAATTGGCTAAGCTTCTGGTGCCATTCTAAAGAGATCCAGTATCTGTCTGCCTGGGATGACATGGTCAACAGACCACAATGCTTTGCCAGAGATGGCCCCCACCTGTCACCCCTGGGATTCCGGAAAGTGGCTAAGGTTCTTGCCGCCCCTATAGTGCCTTTTTTAGGCAAGGTTCAAATGACAAATTCACCTCCGTAACAGGAACAGGCAAGCAAAAACTGAGGGTGATGCTACTCAATGCTAAAAGTCTAAATCTCAAAATGCACTCACTCGAGGCACTCCTTAAAATGGAGCACATCGATGTCTGTGCAGTGACTGAGACCTGGTTCAAGGCTCCAGAGAGCACCCCTGCACTACCAGGCTATAACTCATACCACACTTTTCAGCCATGTAACCTGGACCGGAACACCAAAGGTGGAGGTGTGTCCATATTCATTAAGGATATCCACACCTCCAGGCTAGTTGCCCAGCATAATGCAGCCGAGGTTATCCAAGTGCAACTAACTCTGGTCAAAACTGCAATCCAAATTGTAGCTTGCTACAGATCACCCACCATGCCCCAGGATTCCCACTCCTCATTTCTTGATGTACTCGAAAATATTAGGGTTCAACCAAACACCCTAATAATGGGCGATTTCAACTACCCCACCATTAACCGGGAAAACTACTCATGTACTAACTCCTTCGCTCAACGCTTTCTAGAATTCATAAACTCCAATGCCCTGGATCAACTTATCCACACCCCCACCAGGGGCAACAATATCCTAGATCTAGTCATTACCAACATGAATGACTGGTGTTCCACACCTAAAGTCAACACCTCATTGGTCCGATCCGACCATAAGCTAATTACCCTAGATATCCACATCCTGCCCCCACCCCCATTAAGGAAACCATGGTGAAAAATTTCTCCAAAGCCAACTTTATGCTTCTTAACACAGCAGTGGTGAACTTCATGACACCCATGTAGATAGACAGTACAGTTACGACTACTGAATCCTACACAATTGCACTTTATAAGCACTTACATGAGTGCATGGATCGTGCTATCCCAATCAGAACCAAGACACTATCCTCCAAAAAAAGGAAGCCAATCTGGTGGTCCCCTGCCATAAACACACTGTATAACAGAAGGAAGAAACTGTTGCAAAAGAGAGTAAAATCCCATGAGTGGAGGAGCTCCCTGGTCAGCCTCAGTAAGAAGCTGCAATCCCTAATAAAATCCTCCAAAGCTAGTTACGAAAACAAAATCACTACTGATTCTAAAGGTAACCACAAAGCATTCTATAGCTATGTCAAGAATCTCAGTGGCAACACTCAGATCTGCTCTGAGTTACAGCACAATGGCACTAAGTATACAGACCCAACTGATATTGCCAACATCCTGGCAGATAGGTTCAGTGCTAACTTTACCCCCTAGAACCCCCTAAAGAGTCCATCTCTATACCGGAAGAATGCAAAGTTCCTGTAATCATGGCTGCACAGGTAAAAAACACACTCTCCAAAGCCAAGAACACAGCATCCATGGGACCAGACAACATCCCAGGCTATGTTCTACACGAACTACAGAACAAACTGGCACCCCACCTAAGTACCATGTTCAATCATAGCCTCACCTCAGGCTTTGTGCCTACTGAATGGCACACAGCGACGGTTATCCCACTCCATAAGGGGGGAGCCACCATGGACCCCGAGAACTACCACCCCATTAGCCTGATGAGCCTGGTCTGCAAGGCCATGGAACGTATCATCATGGAACTTATAAACAAAGACATTGGTAATCTCCAAACTCTGGACCCCGCCCAGTTCAGGTTTGTCAAAGGCAGATCATGTCTCCTAAACCTGATAGACTTCTTTGAAGCAGTCACCAAAGCCGTAGACAAGGGTAAGGTGGTTCACACAGCCTATCTAGAGCTTGGCAAGGCTTTCGACACCATCCCCCACTCTGGAATTATAGATAAACTCTCTAAACTAGGTATAAATCCCTATGTCACAAGATGGGTTGCCAACTGGCTCACTGACAGAACCCACACTGTGAAAGTAGCAGACTCCAAATCCGACTTCAGACCAGTGGCAAGTGGAGTACCACAGGGTTCATTCTTGATTCCACTCCTGTTTGATATCTACTTCTCTGAAGTGCAGGCTAACACAGAAGGTCTTTGGCCAACAAAGTTCGCAGATGACTGCAAACTAGGAGCCATAATTGAAACTCCTAACGATGTGGACATCCTACAAAAGGGCCTCACTGAGACAGGTGCCTGGTGTCAAAACCATGGCCTCAAGCTCAATGCCAAAAAGTGCATTGTCATCCCCTTTGATAAAAACTCTGTACCCATGAACTACAACATAGGCAGTAGTATACTTAACACCGAAAGTGTGATAAGAGACCTTGGGACACAGGTGGACAGTAGTCTCTCCTTTGATAATCACATTGTCACAGTAGTCAGGAAATCCTTCTACTTGGCACACCTCATTACAAAAGGTTTCTCATCCAGAAAAAAAGAGGTCATTGTTCCCCTCTACTCATCACTCATTAAACCCATTATAGAGTACAACGCCCCTTTTGGTATGTACCTCACAAGACATCTACAACAATTGGAAAGGCTGCAAAAATACCTCACAAAGAGGATTACTGGCCTCAAACAGATGCCCTATGCAATCCGTCTCAAAAAACTCCAGCTTTACTCCATCGCATATTGCCTACTCAGAGGTGATTTCTGCCTAACATACAAAGCTATGTCAAACCCAGAGCTGTTGGACATGCTCCACTTAAAGAAATCCCAATCCCTCCGAGCTACATGCTCTAGGGACCGAAACCTTGTCACCACAATAAACAGAACATGCCGGAGGGATAGATTCCTGTCCCAGAGACTTCCTATACTCTTTAATAAACTACCTATCTATGTAACAAAGTTCCTCATTAGCACTCTTCAAGAAAAATCTTGATGATTGGATGGGAAATAGGAAATTCACCCCAGAGATAACCTCTGTGGCTCTGCTTGACAGTGGCAGAGGAAAATAATTTTCTTGGGTGGCAAAAGCCAGGGTACCTTTTTGGCTGGGCTTGTATAGGCCCCAGGGCTGATAGCCTAGTACCTACCTATGAACCTATTAGTCTGTTTATATGTATGTCAGTGTCTAAACTGCTATATGACATTGCATATACAACTGTAATAGTACACACATAAGCTTTTCCATGTATGCAAACCTGTGTGTGGTTTTATATCCTTTGACCTCTCAATGGGTATATGTTGCAGGCAACAATTGTTATTTGTATGGGTGGCCCATACAGTGTTCACTTGGTAAGATGGCAACTGTAGGCATAGTGGCTGTTCTGTATTGTGTGCACCTTCTACATATGTATCTTCCTATACATATCTCTGTGTGTGTATGTGTAGTTACATATATATATATATATATATATATATATATATATATATATATATATATATGTATATATATGTGTGTGTGTATATATGTTTATGTGTATATGTATCTTAGGAATGTTGATTGCTTCCACATTGTATATTCCCTATGGTAGCCAGACGGTACTGCATGATATGTTACTGATACCAGCCTGACATCATACAGGTGGGGTGGAGTACTGTTAACATCTTTTGCCCATGTTGTGTCAGGTCCTGGTTATGGGATCTGCAACAGTTGGTATTGTATTGCCGGGCAGACGTGTTTGGCTGTAGGGAGGGAATATCTATACGTACAAGACATATGTTGTTTGGGCCCCCTCACCCAATTCCATTAACGGTGCATGTGAACATAAATATTTTTGTTATGTTCCCTTTTATAGCTATAGATGTATGTCTATATGCACCTATATAGATATATATTTATGCTTACACACACACACACACATATATATATATATATATATATATATATATATATATATATATATATGTATATATATATACACACATATAGATGTAGACATATATATCTATAGATGTATGCATATGTATATATGTATATATTTATATATATATTTATGTATATATTTCTATATCTATATCTACATATATAGATATGTTATATCTATTTAGATATTAATATATACACACACACACACACACACACACACACACACACACACACATGCATCTACATGTCGAAATGCATTTCCTGTACTGTTGAATGTCGAAATGCATTTCCTGTACTGTTGAATGACTGGGCTGGATGATATGTTTGTGAAAACAGCCGGGTTATGTATATCTGACATGGCTTAGTGCTAAATCACTTTGGCTATGGTGTGTAGGGTCCTGGGTTTGAGCCTTGTAAAGGCTGTTTATTTTGTTGCTGGGCAGAACAAGGGCCGTTGGATACAGAGTGGTTAAGGCACCTTTAAGCAGTTGTAAGCAGGTTTGCGTGGGTTTGCGTGGAGGTAAGCACTACTAACTTCCGGTTACTGTTTCTTATACTCAGTTAGCTTCCAAATTGCTTAACCTGTGTAGACATTGCTTACCCCCATGCAAACAAGCTTAAACCCACTTACTGCTGCTTAAAAGTGCTTACTCCTGCTTACCCCTGTGCTAATTTCTTTAAAAGGAAAGAAAAAAGGGTTCATAGGAAAGTGGTGAAAAAGGGGCACAAAGAGGGAAAGACAGTGGGGAAAATAGCTAGGGATGTGCAGGAGGGTGTAGGGAAGGTCCATAGCTGCCCATTTCTTCCTTAGCAACAGCTGTGCATATACACTGAATTTGGAGGTAGATTTGGACACTCAAACCCCTGAGAGAGGGGTGAGAACAACAATAATATGTTATGATGCCAATTAGACCAGATTACATGTGTCCAGTGGACATGTGTGAAATGGACAGCTATGTATGGGGATTTTTTTTTGGGGAACATACTGCCACTTATTTTTTCAGGTGAGAGTGGGATGTTGGTGATGGATAGTAGGTATATTTGGGGAGGTAGCTTGGGTAGGTTAACAGACAAGACAAACAAGATGCATACAGGGGCGGTATATGACACATGTGGGGGGTAAACACCTTGATGGGAAGGGGTGTTGGAAAATCTGAAGCCCATGAGCCCCCTAGTGGAAACAGTGGGACTGAGATCCCCAGCCATGGGTAGTCATCACTGCACCTTCACAGCCCCGAAGATGGCTGTGCTGGGGGCTGAGTCAAAGTGCCAGACCGACCCTCTAGTCATGACACACAGCCTTCGAGCTGGTGTAGCAGATCTCCAAACTGCTGATTGAGCTTGCTACGCACCATGACCCAGACCTGGCGACAGGCGACAGGTTCCTGTCCACACCCGCTCCTGGGGGGGCGAGCCCCATCCCCTGAGGCAGTTCCACTCGAAGGTGGTGCAGGACCAATGGATGAGGAGGTCCCAGGTTGGGCCCCAGATGTGCTGGTGCCCAGTGCCACGGCCAGCTGAGGTGGGACAGGTGGGTCTGCTGGGACCTGCATTCCCATATGTGCTATGGTGTTTATGGTTTATCAACATATGTGGGTTAGTAATAGTCAACATATTCTGGGAGTATGTATAACAGCATGCATAGATATTCCCATTAACTCAGACACCAGATATGGAACAGTTGCATAGCAAATGGAACACATGCATATATGGGAACACAGTGGTAATAACAACAGCATGCAGGTATATTGATGGCACCATGCCACCAATGTTGGGGTATTTCAACATAGCACATGCACAGAAACAGATTTAAATAATTATCAAGCAATAGGACATATGTCCCAACATGACAGTGAAGTCATCACATACAGATTGAGGTGGGTATTTAGTGTATTGTTGGAGATATGGTGGGGTTGAGAGAAAGATGTCAATTAACAACTAGTATATTCCTGTAGCTAACATTACTTTCCTAGTCAGTGCTGTTATCTGTACCTTACAAGTATTACTACACTACCCTATTGTCTTAGTTTGGACAGTGATATGGCTATCGACATCTATATACATGAACTGGTTTTACCTGAAGTATACATCTCTTACCTGGTATACCTGTGGAGGAATTGTTTATTACCACTAACTAACTGTTTCTACACATACTCCCAGATTCCAGGTTGATGTTATGCACATACCTGTCCATCTCTTTTTGCACAGACTCTGGCCATGTCTTCACCACATGCAGGCGAACTGGGACATATGTAGACTATTGCCATCTTCAACCTTTAATGACTTACAACACTCTTATACAGGATTTCCTAGACAGTTATATTATGTAGCACAGTGTGGGTGACAGTGATCAGTGATACCTTATTATTCAGAGCAACTGCAATATTCACAATGCCATACAATACCAGAGTAAACAGTACCAGTACAGGGTATCAAGCTTTTATTTCTTGGCACAGTGTTTGTATCTGACGTACCTGTGGGAGCAATGTTTGTTAGCGCTACCTGAATGTTGCCACACAAAGTACCAGATTTCACATTAGTATTATGCACTTACATCTCACTCTGTTACTGTACACACTCTGGTCACAGCTTGACAACATGGGGGTGTAGATGGGACATACTTGGCTTATTACTCTCATAACAGTTTGGGGAGTTGCTACAGTAGCAGGTTTGTTCTTATAGATGTGTGACAATCAGTTGTATGTCTTGTTTGCAGTCTATACATCTGGGATCATCCCACTTATTTCCCAGGGGGGTGGGGTGACAGGCAGCAGATATGGGACAGTATACTGGACATTCTGGACATATCTGTACAGCTGTGGGGTATGATTCTGTATGCAGACTACTTCCACTCCCAGGATTCAGACCATGGCTGTGTCTGCTAACACTAAAACACTGTCCATCACAGTTGTGTGTGCTATATGGATATTGCTGTATATTACTTATCTGATTTCTGTGTATAATTCTCCTGTGGTTTTACATTCTGACCTTGTATTACATCACTCTTATACAGGATTTGCTAGACAGTTATATTATGTAGCAGAGTGTGGGTGGCAGAGATGAGTAATACCTTATTATTCAGGGCAACTGCAACACTAACAGTGCCATACAATACTAAAGTAAACAGTAACAGTACAGGGTATCACTCTTTTATTTCTGGGCACATTGTTCGTATCTGACGTACCTGTGGGAGCAATGCTTGTTAGCGCTACCTGACTATTGCCACACAAAGTACCAGTTTTACATTAGTATTATGCACTTACATCTGACTGTTACTGTACACACTATGGTCACAGCTTGACAACATGGGGGTGTAGATGGGACATACTTGGTTTATTACTCTCATAACAGTTTGGGGAGTTGCTAGAGTGACTGGTTTGTTCTTATGGATGTGTGACAGTCAGTTGTATATCTTGTTTCCAGCCTATATATCTGGGATCACCCCACTGATTTCCCAGGGGACACAGTGAAAGGCAGCAGATATGGGCCAATATACTGGACATTCTGGACATATCTGTGCAGTTGTGGGGTATGATTCTGTATGCAGACTACTACCACTCCCAGGATTCGAACCATGGCTGCGTGTGCTAAAAGTACAACAGTTCACGTCTCAGTTGCATGTGCTATTCAGATTTTGTTGTTTGTCTTTTCAATATTTTCTGTCTATGTCTCTCTCAGTTGTACTAAATGATCTCTGGGGATTACACTAGTCATATACAGACATTCCTACACATTCTATTTATGTTGCACATTGTGGGTAACAGTGCTTAATACCACAGTACTATTAAGTGATTACAAATCTACATTACCATATGATACTAGAGAATACACATGCAGTCCAGCAGTTAGACCTTTATTGTTAGACTATTATGCTTTTATTTACATACAAACTATATGTGACACTTTCTGCCATATTCCCCGGTGTATGCAGTACTTGCCTTAAACAATACAGGTTTTATACTGGCAATTAACTTACTAATACTTTTAGATTTATTTCCTATGACAGTACATGCAAGAGTATTACTAACCTGCAAGAGTATTACTAACCTGCCTCGCGTCAAAACCTCTCCAGGGGACATCCATGGGCCTCCTGGTTTGAGGCCTGCTCACGTGCCGCTGTGAAGGACATAAGAGGAATATTTAGTCATACCTATCCATAATATACATGAGCTGGCAATTATTAAACAGGTGGAGGAGTGATACTTACACACAGCTGGGAGAACCCCTGTCGTATAGTGATGCTTGACCTGCTCACCAGTTCGGGGTATGCCAGTGGCACTGGTGAGGTCACAGGCGAGATGGTCCCGGGTTTCTTTCTTATATTGGGAACCCTGGTACTGGCCCTGCAACAGTCTCTGCTCATGGCCTTTGACAAGGAGTCCTGCCATGACTCTGGACTCCTGGATGCCCCAGCGCTGCTCTTGAAAGTGCGCTCCCTCTTCCCTTCCTGACATGGTGCCTGCAAGGGGAAGCTACAACCAGTTATGACATGTATTCCCACCTGTTGGGTTTAGGTGGGGCCAAATTCCTGCACTTTGCAGTGATTGGACGGTTTTGAAAAGGCTAAGCTATGGGCAAACCTGCTTACCTAAGGTTGGCATTGTTTAAAGGGGTATACCACTGGGCAAATTGAGTTAGTTGGCCTACAAATTGCTTACACCTACTAAGCTGGCCTGTGCAATGCTTAGCATTGCTTAATATTTACTTTCCATTATATTTGCTTTTTGGCATTGATTTATTATTCATTGCATCTTATAGGTATGTCTGGTATCCATGATTAATGTGTACATATGCTGCATGGGGTCCTTGTGTTTAATAGGGGACTTCAACACTCTATTACAATTACACCTCACATCTGGGATTACTCCTGTACTCCAGTTCACATATTTATGTTATGTAGTAGGTTATAGAACATATGACTGTATACTGATTCCTTTCACATGTTCAGTTTGATTTTACTATAATGAGGATTTGTTTGGTGATACCTCACTCTTATGTACTGCTGTGATGGCTTGGTGGTTAACTACTTTGACTGTAGTGTATAGTGTCCTGGGTTCAAGACCTGCAAGGTTGTTTATTTTGTTGCTGGACAGAACAGCAGCTGTTGGATGCAGAGTGATTAAGGCACTTTTAAGCACTTGTAAGTGGGTTTGCGGGGGTTTGCGTGAGGGTAAGCTATGCTAACCTTTGGTTAAATATACTTACAGAGAGTTAGCTTCCATATTTCTTAACCTGTGTGCGCATTGCTTACCCCCACGTAAATGGGCTTAAACCCACTTACTGGTGCTTACATATGCTTACTCCCGCTTACTACTGCTTAATAGTCCTTACACTTGCGTACTAGTGCTTATTCCCGCTTACCACTGCACTAATTTAGACAGTAATGTCTAATGGTTCTTGCAAAGGTGGGGAATTTCAAAGCTGTATGGACTTATCATTCATTACACATTTTACCTTCCATTTGTAACCCTGATTCCTGTGTACATATACTATATGGGGCACATGTGATTATCTGTGGACTTTGCAACATTATGACACTGACACCTCACATCTGCATTTAATGCAGTACTGCAGTTCACAAATATATGTTATTTAGTAGGTTATGCAACTAAAAATATTGGTCATAATGTGATTTGACATGGAAAATGGAATGTGCTGCAGTGGGACTTGAACTGGGAATGACTGCTCGTAAGGCGAATGCTCTGCCCACTACACTATTGCTATACTGCTTCATTTGCATATATCTTCTTTTTTATCCTCTTCTGCCATTTAAGTTGCATTAACTGTAGCTAAACAATGGGAAAACCAGTACACCTACAGTTAAATGTAATCTGTTTCATAAAAAAAAAAAGTATCTTTATATTGTTTGTGTTTACTATTGCTGTTGTACACGTGGGGGGGGTGTTACTGGGGGTATGCGGGCACCTATGAGCAGTCTTGCTCATTCTTTTAGGGCTTTCTGCTGTTCTTCAATGCAGGGGCATGTATATTCTGAGAGCTCTGCTCTCAGACACGCCCCCTGCACTCTTACACGCTCCATGTAAGATTAGGAACTCAGGCAGCACGCTGCCATCCTGTTGCTAAATGGCCACTTCTGTGCAGGACTAAGCTAGTCGTGCATGGAAGAATAGTAAATCCGGGGGAATATCTCTCAATATCTCTCTACCATTTTAAAATACTCATAAAACTTCCATTCAAGGCTCCTTTATAATTCCACTTTAGTTTTGCATAGCCAATAACTTTAGTAAAGTCGAAAACGCAATCTCAGATATTGCCATGGCTTTCTGAGGATGTAAAATATACATATTTACTATGACATATAAAATGACAGAAAATACTGCTTATTTGCAGAAAAGAGCATTCATTTTGGTTTTCATTTTGTAAGAACATACCAGTACAATGATTCTGACACATGTGTTTGAAAAAAAAATGTAAGATATATATTTTTTGTGAAATGAATGGCAAAAATCAGAGCAACTGAATGTGGCTAAATAAGACTTCTGGTGTTACCTGGCAAGACAAAACCATTTCTCTGTAACAGTATGAAATATTATAGCAAATTTTGAATACATCATGCTTGTCAGATGCAAAATGCATTTAGCTGGTTGTTCCAGTTTGAAATACATATATACAGTTTTATCTGTCTGTAATGTAGTTTACTGCATGTGAGTGTAAACTGGGAGTGGGGGGAAACATAAGTTCAGTGACAAAAAAGCTTCTGTATGTAAGAGAAGTAAATAGGATTTTTACATCTGATTTATAATGATAACTCAGTAAAGAAGTATTTTAGGTCATTATTTTACTAAACATACTGAGAAGAAGTTCATCACAACCTCACAATGAAAACCAAATGTATTGCAAAATGTCAGACTGGCAGTAAAGGCGCACAAGCTAAAGCCACATTTTTCCACTTTAAGATTTCAGAAGTGAACTTTCAGATAGTAACTACAGGCATTCTGCTACAAAACCATCCTAAGACAGAATTTTAACATTAGGACATCCAGTGCAGCACACCTCTGAAATTGACAACATAACTTTGTTCACTTGAAAGCATGGCATTGTGGCTATATCATATTTTTCTTGAGAAATATAGATGATTTTTAATTCTGATGTACTGATAACTCAATAACGTATTTTAGGTCATTACTGTACTTGTCATATTGAGGAAAAGTTCACCATAGCACCCCCAACATCTCAGATGAAAAACAAGTATAACGTGACATGCAGAATGTAGCAGTAGAGGGGCATGCATTAAAGCCACTGAGGTCTGTCTTTGAGAGGGTATACCACTACTCCCTATCTGAGATTTTATTACAAAACTTTCAACAGATAACACCAAGCTATTCAGCTACAGAATGTACCTAAGACTACAATTCTTACCTCACAATTTCCAGTGCAGCAAGGCAGTGCATTTCAGTTCACAACTTTAGCCACTTGAAAGCATAACATTGCACCCAAGAAATGCTACAACTGAAAAAAATATTGTGTTAATGTGAAAAAATATATTTTTTCTAGTGAAGTATATAGGACTTTTATTTCTGATATAATGAGAATTTACTGCACATACACTCTGGAGATTAAGTTTTCCTGGCCTTTAGTGCAGATGTCTGATAGCTCCAGGTGGAAATCAGGTATAGTGCCAGATTGTGACAACAACAGCACTTTGAGATACTGGATCTACTAGCTGTCTATAACAGGTCATATGTTAGTTCCTTGAAAAGGCAGTTCATAAAAAAGCAGGCAGTTTTAATAAGATGCTTGAACATAAAACACACCCTGTGGAATGTGGTTCTTCTGAGATGGTACACTGCTTTTGACTGTGAAGGAATCACTAAATATAATGGCCATGTTGCTCTTTGACAGATACTGCCCCCAACAAACTGTATTAGAAATCATTCAGAATTGATCATGTAACTAATGTTGGCTTTCATACATCACCTACCATGAAAAATGAATACCCATATTCTTTAGACTCCTGTTGTCTCATTGGGAAGAAAACAAAAGATGTAACATCTACAGTAATGTATTTCCACTTGCTGCTATAAGCCACCACACCCTCCACACTGATTGCCATAAAAATGCAATTAAATGTAAATGAATAAATACAAGTATATTGTACTGTGGACAGTGTGTATTGTTACTACTCCTGCTGCCCATTGATCTATTAGTTTTCTGCTACAAAAAGTAAAAGAATATCCAACCACTGTAATATACTTCAATATAATGCTTTCAGGCAATAAACTCTGCCCTCCCAAGCTACAGCAATGATCGGAATACACTAGGCAACTACTCATGAGGTTCATAAGATGCCTAGTCATAAACACTTTTAGGGAGACGAACGTAAACATTCTTGCCACCCTTTTCAAGCACTCAGTTGAGCAGGGTATTACATCATAATCATTGTGTAAATTTGAGTCTATCTGTCTAGTCATCAAGACTAACTGTAAAGGTTTTCAAGTTGTACTTTGACCTATTGTAGTAGCTTATTTCATAGGCTAGGATTTCATTGAGTAAGGAACCTATCTCTCTAGTGAGTCTTATTTAGGTGTTTGTGTAGATTTAAGTCATCAGTGCAGGTGTTTGCTGAGTCAATGAAGTTGTGAAGAAATAGGAAGTCAAGTAGGACTGGATCTTTCATGACTCAAAACATGTGTTTAATGTTTATAGCCTGTATGGAACCTCTTCTACTTACTCAGCTTTATTTCATGTTCTGTGAGACCAGCTAACATTTATTCATGCAAATAGCTCTTTATTTTACATTCTGTTAGCAGAGATGGATTTGTCAGTCAAGCAATTGCTGTATTGTATAGTACATTGCCCATGGACATTTGATAACTTGATACCTTTGTACAATTTAAGAATTAGCTATTTGTTTAGGTGGTTAATAAATTTGCATCAGTGCTTAGACCATTGTCTCTCCACACCAGCAATAACCTTCAGTGACTTCCACCTCTGTGAACTTATAGCACACTGCTGCCATCCTGTTTTTTAAAAGTTATACATCGCTTAAATAATATTTTTAAACTTTTCCCACATTTTCAGTTGATATAATTTTGCTCACATTAATTTTTACTGCCATATTTTTCCTGTTAGTTATATATCTCCACTTCCTTGCTTGTTTTTTATTTGTTTAACCATCATGCCACGTCCCAGTTTGCATTTTTGCTGTTATACCATCCCTAAGAAAAGCTTTAAATTGCCTTATTGCCCCAGCTTCCTTTAACAAATAAACTGTTTCTTCTAGTTGTCCTCCCATTCAGCTGTTCTAACCACAGCACCATGCTATCAGAAAATGGACATGCCTCTCTAATGGTCACCACATACTTTAGAGATGTATTCATGAATAGTTTGCCTTAGACATATGGTTACCCTGGGTGTATAGAACCATTCGTAAGTTCTTAGAATTGAGGTGTTCTCAAAATATTCAAGGTTTCTTTCACATCTGAAAATACTTTGGGTGTTTTACTTTGTTTCCACCTTGTCTGGCATCCATAATGATACATCAATATCGCCAGCCAATACATCTGGTTGTGCTTCATCTACATAGAGATAAATAAGTTTAAATATCACACTATATTTTATTTAACCCTTAGCCCATATTCACTTGCACAAATTGAGGAATATTCTTGTCTTCTCCAGTTTGAATAATATTGCCCTTTTGGGCTTAACACTTTGCCCATATACACTGCCACAAACAAATTTTAGCAAGAAGGCAAGTTCCAGAAGATGTATCTATCATCACAATCTAGTTATTGCCGGTGTCTTCAATGTTCATTTTGTATTTTAGACATTCCTTAACCAGTTAAGGCCACATGATACAAGTATGTCTTTTTGTGGACTTGTCTGGTTAACTGACCCTGCACAGTGGGTAAGGGAATCAGCTGGTTAGTAGCTTAGACCCTTAATCCTCTATACTAACTGCCAGCTTTGTTGAAATCAGTTTCCCTGAATAACCAAAGTATCCTGGATTCTCTATCTACTGAAATTTACTGATGCAGTGGTTAAGTTCTTCATATATTCATGTATGAAGCTTCTTGTCAGCCTTTACAGTTGTAATAAATCAGGCTTTTGTATTTTCTAGTTTGCATAGCTCTTCTTTTGTTTTTCTGTTATCACACTCTGTGTCAGAGTTTCATATCCCAGTTACAGGCATTTCTGCACTTAGTACAATTTCATATTTATTTGTTAATATTTATTCAGTGTATGGTAAGAAGCAACCTTGCCATTCACTATCCCTGGCCTGATGCACTGAAGACCTGTCATCCTGGGTGCTTCAAACCACTATCTTGGCTGCATTAAAATAAATCACCGACAGATTTTTACTATGGGAAACCATCATTCCCATAGAAATCACAAGTCCTGCAATAATAAATTAGCTGTGATAGAGGTAGAACTGATAAATCTAAACATTTTAGCCAGGATAATGATATGATATGAGAAGCACACTGTGGTGATATTGGAAAATGTGTTCTACATCTCAGAAGGTTTAATTTATATCCATTTTTTATTATTCTGCTTCTGTATTCGAGGTAGATGGACATTTGTGTATGTTTAAACATGTTTTGCTTAAGTTTAACAGTTGTTACCCTGAGTCTATATCATGGCTGATACCCTAGTGGCCCAGATTGACAATTTCACTAAAACAGTTTTACGGGCCTTAACTGATATCAGAGATTTCACGATTATGGTAGCATAAAAATATAATAAGATTGTTTTTGGAGGGCTGATCTTTGTGGAATAATTTTTATTCTAAATAAACTAATTTGATGCAAGAACCAATAGTGATAATTAGAGTATGTGATCACTTTATAAACAAATTGCTTTAAAACTCAATGAACTGAAAGATTATGCCATGACATAACAGTCTGAGACTCATGAGTCTACCAGAGGGGAAGAGGGAGGGGGATACTATTCTCTAAGTGTAATCAGCCCTGCCGTGGGCTCTAAGTCTGTCCTTCCCCACCCCATGGCCCACTAGATGAACAGACCTCAAGGTAATCCTGATAGATTATTTTTAGACTTCTGAATGCCTTTGAATTAGTGATACAGGGAATAAATACTGGATTCAACCAGAGACATCATTGTAAGGATAGAAGAGCTCTCACAGAAAAAGAGAAAAAAGTACAAATGACCAAATATCCAAATTATCTTTGCTTTGCCATTGGTTACTTACAGAAAAGGATTGAGAAAAGAGAAATCAGGCCAGTATTTTATAACAATAGTTTAACCAACTCCATTTGATATCTTTGTGTGCTTTGCAAATAATACCAAGATACATTGAATGCCTTGAATTCCCCAAAAAATAATGATGATGATGATGATGGTATGTATATTTAATTTAACTAGATATGTCAGTGCATCTTTACTATGCTGCCATGCAGAAAGACCAAGCAGTCTGATGCATACAAACAGATAGATGCAAACTGGCAGCTGTTGCTGGTTAAGTACATAGTGCTGCAAGTCCTAGAAGATGTCTGCAGTGTTTAAGAAATCTCCCACAGTGATTATGCTTGTGGCACTGTCAAAGAATAGATATCGGACTTCTGGTCCTGTATTTGAAGATTCCAAGGTTAATGCTGTGGAATCCTCACAGGAAAAACAGAAAACAGAAGTGGAAATGACTCAACTGAGATGTCCTATTCATCCGTATATGCAAAAAAAAAAAGTCCTGAGTCTGATGCTGGGATGAAGACGTAGAGCATTTTGACCTAGAACAGCAAGGTGCAGCAGAAGCACATTCAGCCTATTGCTCAGCTGTCAGTGAGAAGGCATCTTTTACTTAAGTCTTCACAGTGATACATTTTCAGATAAGCTGTTTTAAGGCCAAGTGACTGTTAAGTCTTCCTAGGCTGCCCAACATATTTTAACATAGTAATGGCTGGTCCCTTTATGTGTGTTAGCTCAGAGATAGGTAGGCATGTGAAAGTTAACCAAGGACACTAGCAAACAGACCTGTTCAAGGCTCAAATCCTGCTACTGAGCAAGGTCTTAACCTTTGGATCTGAAGAGGGTCAGGGGAGGACTCTAGAAGGAGTAGTGAGGGAAAGGAGAAGCCACTCAGATGCTATTTCTTTCTTTGATGAAGTAAAAGATGAAAGTACTTCAGGTTACCCCTATATGTAAACAACTGCAAGGAGAAGGGATTTCACTTTATCTGTGCCTTTGAGGAAATATAAAAAAAATCCACTGGAGCCTCGCTATGTCTTGTGTGGCCACTGTAAGTATTTTCATTTATTTTAGCTAGCTGTTTTGTTGGAGCCCTGTGTAATCAGAATATTGTATTTGTCTGTAAAGAATCACTGCATGTTTCTTGAACTGTGTAAAGTTACAGACTATGAACATTTACAATGGAAATACCTTGAGATAGCTGACTGAAATACTAATCTGTCGATGTAATTAACCGTACCCTTATCTTTGGGTCTATATTAAATTAGCGAACGCTTAGAAAAGCGAATGCTAATTCATCGACCCCTTTTAAGTGAAAGCTTAAAATCTCGAACACCCGGAACAGCAAATTTTTTCCTTGGGAAAAAATTTGCTGTTCCAAGAAACACACAAACAACACAAGCACACCAAAAAAACAGCAATCCACGCACATACACTTAAAATCCTACATTTACCCTACACTAAACTGTACATACACTACTATCTATCCACTTACCTTAACCCAAACCATAACCCTAAGGTCTGTCACTATCACACACTCACCTGACCCACGCCCTAACCCTAACTCACCTACCCCATCCTAACCCTAATGTCTGTCACTATCACACACTCACCTCGCCCGCACCCTAACCCTAACTCACCTAACCTGCGCCCTAACCCTAACGTCCACACAATCGCACACTTACCTGAACCTGACCTATAACTTTCCACCACAGTGCTGAAAATAGCGAAGCCACAGAAACTGCCAACTGAATTCTTTCCCTAGGAAAAAAATCGGTGTTCTGCAGCTTCACTATTTTCAGCATTCGTTGTTTTAGGGTCGATATTAGAACATTTGAAGTTTTAAAACTTCGATGTTATAATATAGACCCTTATCTTTTTCTTCCTGTAATGTTACCTGGATGTTATTTAGTAACCAGAAGCTGTTCAGCATCTTTGAGAATTTTCACCATCCACTTGTTTTTCAAGCATAGATTTCTCTTACCCTAACTGGCATAGACCTAATTGGAAAACCTCTGCCCAGTTCCAGAACCTAACTTCTGGCTAAAAGTATTAACATCTTTACACAAAGATTTAGCCCTGAGTAAGAAATACTTATATGCATACCTCAACAGATACCATCCTGGTTTACAACAGGAAAAATGATACTCCTTCTTAAGAGTGAACCTGTAAGCCATCCTAAAAACTATAGACCAATCACTTGCCTTCTGGCAATGTATATACTGTATATGGGAATTGATGCTGACAGGGTTTATAGTAATTTAGAAGAAAACTCAATCATGGCAATAGAACAAAAGGGTAAGAAAAGAAAGTCATATGGAACAAAGAAACATTTGTTGTTAAATAAAATCATAATGGAGAATTGTAAAAAGTTGAATGGCTGGATGGAATACAAAAAAAGCATTTGTCAACATCCCACATTCATAGATAAAGGAGTGCTTACAGATGTATACGATACAGTACAGAAAACTCCTGAACAGCCTCATGTCAATTAGGATTTGAAGCAATAATCCTTAAGGAAAAGTGAATTTATACCAAAAGATGAAAGGTTAATATTGGCTCCAAAGGTTATGTTGGTTTACAAAGTCCATTGAACGTGTGGGAGAAACAGACAAATGCAGGTTCTGTAAAGCAAAACTGGAAAAAGTCGCACATCTTGTTGCTGGGTGTGATACAGTAATGGCTTAGGGTCTATATACTGAAAGACATAGTAATGTGACAAAACTGTTGCATTGGGGATTGTGCAAACATTACAAAACTGAAATAGCTAATAAGCATTGGAAATATGAGCCACAAAACATAGAGAGCAATGATGTTTATATCACATGGGATCACAAATTACCAACATTTCAAAAAATAGATGTGAGAAAAACAGATATACTAGTCCAAGTAAAGAAGATAAAAGTAGCATTATCACTGAAATTTCTACACCGAGTGATTACACTGTCTTACGTACACAGAAACACAAAGTTATAAAGTACCAAGATTTGCAGGCAGAAATGAGGGCTATGTGGAAGAAGAATACCTAGAGAGTTCCAAAGGTAGTAGGAACAATGGGTCTCATAAAAAAATAATTTACAGTCATATTTAGATATGCTAGCAATGCATGTAACTCTGTATGAATTGCAGAAGGAGTCAATTCTGGGCATACTGTGGGTGCTGTTAAGAGCACTTTTGGCTAACATCGAAGACTGAAACAATAGTAATTTCACAATCTTTAATCATACTTCAACTTCGTAATGAGTTTCATTCCTGGTATTAGAAACCCAAAAGACTTGGAGAAATTAAATAGAGCATAGAAAATCCATCTCTCATAATGTTGCAGCATGACAGAACAATGAGTCCCCAGATTAAGGAGAAACTAGTGGAATGGGAAGCATCTGATCATTTGTGTGATGACCCTCCACTGCACTAGTAATCAAGGAGCCTCAATCCTCAAAACTGGCAACAGTGGGAGAAGTTCACTGAGAAGATTACAAGTACACACACAGTATTTCAAGATGCAGCTCTCTGCATCAAGTGTAATTTTTCTTAAGAGCACACAGAGACCACAGTCAGTCTGGGGCTGGTTCTTCTACCTTTCTCCAGATTCCCACTAAGACTCCCCACTGGCACAGCTATAGAGTTCTGTCCTTAGCCAGGGTTCCAAGCCAAATCCTTCAATACTGTCTCTGTCCAGCCAGTGCTTTGTGTCCCTGCCCAAATAGTTCACACACACACACACACACACACACACACACACACACACACACACACACACACACACACACACTTGGGAAAGGCTGGCACAGGTTTGCTAGCTATGCCCCCTTTTGCCCAGACTATAAGGTAGTTTTCACTGCCACTAGAACCTTTCTGCCAGCCACTTTAAGGCCTTTAACAATGGGTGTCCATTCTTACTGTGTAATATTAATATTAATATTAATACAAATGGTAGTTTGACCAAGAGCAAATCTATTGAGTGGCCCACACAGTGTCACCAAATAAATGTGCAAGTACTCTCAAAACTTAAATATCTCTACACAGATCAGCCACAATGAAAGGCTTAAACATAATTAATAAATAATAAAAGAACAAGAAAATACTCATCATATATTCACAGTGACATCAGAGTTCAAAACTACAGGAAATATTTAAAATAACATTGCAGTACATGCTCACACAAATAAAGAAAAACATCTAAACTAAACTGTATCTATGAGAATTATACTGTTCCCTAGAAAGTTAATTCATTAGAGCAAGGCAGATGTGTGGTGAATGGCTCTTGTTGTCAAGTCCAAGATGTAATGCAGAATGCTCTGTCTCACTAAGATACTTGTCAAATTAATATCTAAAATATTACTGCTGGGATAGCTTGCAGAATGACATCATTTCTGGTCATCTGACTTCTAGTTCCCAGGCCAAAACCCACATTGTTAGAAGCTGGCAGCATTTAACATCTACCTGTAAAAATATAAAGACAAGGTCTTTTCCTTAGATCTTTGGCAGATGCCGGAAGTCATAAAACAAGTGCATTCCTTCATGATTCTAAAGTAGCAATTAGTTCACTCAAAAGACAATACAGAAAACTTTCTAGTACAGACTTTGTGTCTCTAGCTGCATTGAAAACTTGAGAAATAGTCTCTTTATGGTGTAGACCATAAAATAATTTAATTTCAGATATTTTTCTAAAGTTTGCTGGACTGAGGTTAACCTCCTGTATTCCAGTATCCACTGTTAAAATATATACATTTAAACAGTTACAATAGTGCATGTACATAGGTTCATAGGTTCATAGGTGTGTACTAGGCTAATGACCCTGGAGCCTGTACAAGCCTAGCCCATAGAAGTGCCCTGGCATCGTGCTGCCCAATGTTAGTTCCCAGTGCCTCTAGCAAGTAGAGTCACTGGAGTGATCCCCAGGAAGAAACTTTCTATTACCCATCCACTCATCAAGATTTTCTGCTTGACATGTATGGGAAGTCTGTTCCAGAGCATGGGCAGTCTCTAGGTGAGGAACCTGTCCCTCCAGCATGTTCTGTTAATTGTGGTAATGAGGTTGAGGTCTCTGGAGTGTGTGGTGTGGAGGGATTGGGATTTCTTTAGATGTAGCATTTCTAACAGAGCTGGGTCAGACATGGCTTTGTAAGTCAAGCAAGGATCGCCTCTAAGCACTGGGGTCCGTAACTACCGCACACTTACCCTACTAAGCTATACCCAAACAAATGAAATATTCCACACACATACACTTAAAACCATACACTAAACATTACATACATTACCTATCTATGCACTTACCTTAACCCGCACCCTAAACCTAAGGTCCGTAACTATCGCACACTTACCTTACTTACCTATTCCACAGATGGGCCAACTATGCAAATTTGATAGTTCCACTTTTGCGGTTTAGTGCATTCGACGTACTCGCATTTCACTCATTTTGTGTTGCACGATTTGTATTTGAGCGATTCGGCTTTCACGGGAATAAAGTAGACCCCACTAAACCACACATACATTACTAACTATCCACTTACCTTAACCCGCACCCAAACCCTAAGGTCCGTAACTATTGCACACATACCCTATGAATCTATACACAAACAAACTAATTAATACACACACATACAGTTAACAAAACACAGCCCTACACTACACCATACATACATTACTATCCACTTACCTTAACCTGCACCCTAACCCTAAGGTCCATAACTCTCGCACCACAGTGGAGGAAATAGCGAAGCCATGGAACGGCCCACTGAAATCTTGCCCTAGGTAAGATTTTAATTTTCCGGGGCTTCGCTATTTTCACCATTCGATATTTTGGGTTCGATGTTTTCACGTTCGGCGTTTTACCTCTTCGGAATTTTGATATAGATCCTGATGAGGGATCTCAACTTTTTGTTGAGGCTAATAAGGAAGTTTTTCCAGTTAGTATATAAAGTAAGGGGGGGCACAGCCCCCCACATTGGGGGTGTGGGAGGTGTAGCCCCCCACATATTGTAAATATTTTAAAGCATATAGATGGATACTTACAAGTGTAATGAATAAATTCTTCCAGAAGACAACATATAACCAATTTATGTGGAGGACTTCATCCTCCACACCCCCCACACCCCCTTACTTTATATACTAACTCCAGGATCGCACAACAGTGGGAAATAGGCCATATATACCTTTCAAGTAAATGAGTTTCAGTGAAATTGGTTTTCAGTGAAGTGAGCTTTCAGTGAATTGGGTTTTCAGTGAAGTGACCTTTCACTAAATATGTGTCAATGAATTAAGCTTCAATGAAATGAGTTTTCAATTAAATTATATAGACCCCTGTGGTATATTAACTCTGTACAAATCCACAGAAATGCAGTGCTCTGAATACTTGGTGGACTTAGGGAGAGCAGGGTTTGATGAGGGTTTGTCCACATAAACCCTAAATGTAAAATAACTGGCCTGAAACACAAGTGCTAAAACCAAAACTAAGATGCGTAGAATAGCAGACAAATTTAATCAGGCTACTAACAAGCAGTAATATGTGCAGAATAAGAGCATTTGAACCCTTAAGAGCACGCTGAACAGCAAACTAAGGTAATAAAGAAGGTAGAAGACAGTTACAGTAAGAGCAGCTGAATAAAGTAATTTTTTTTGCTAGTGGAGAGGGATGGAATATAGCATAATTAAGAAATTACAAGGGTTGTCCTTCCCAAATGCTCTCACTGTACACAGTGGATAGAGATGAAGAGATGGGACTGGTAGGCGTGTCTGAAATCAAAATATGATCTCACTGTACTCAGTTGAGTGTGCAAATGAGATGGACCCAGGAGGAGTATTCAAACACAAATTTACAGGAGGGGCGGGCAATTCCAAAGCCAACAAGATTAATACCACAACAAGAACAGGGAGGGTGGAAAACTAACTATAGAGAGACAGAGAGACCACAATATTCAATGAAACAAATAAACAGAAAAATAAAATGCAGTGCTATATACTTAACTCAACTTGTAATAAAGTTGATTGCAGGTAGATAGCAGCCAGCCAAACAGCTCAGACATTGAGCAGAAATAAATTCATAGATATGTGACTAACACTTATAAGCAGAGAGAAACCCTCTAGGCTAAGAGTAAACACCGAATATCAAAGAAGTGAAAACAACAATACCCCCAATGAAACCAGTTTGTTACACTTGTAGCAAGCTAAATGCAGAGAGAGACAGAGAGACCACAATATTCAATGAAAGAAATAAATAAACAGAAAAATAAAATGCAGTACTATCTGTAAATTTCTGTTCTCTTCCAGTAGGGCACACTGTGGATACATTTTAAACACAGCACTTTTACAAATTCCTTTTCAACGCAAACATCTGTACAGAGCAGTTTGATATACACATGATGTACAGTTCTAATACATTTGTAACACAAGCATCTTAAATAAATTAGGTTGATATTCACAAATGACATATAATTATTTACAAAATTCCAGCTAGCTGTAGTGGCAGTACCTCCTTTTGTCACAACTTGCCACATGAAGATACCCTGGAATCTGCAGGAGGAAATCAGTACAAAAGTTAAGTTGGAGTTGCATGGCAAGGTAAGGAGCAGGAAACAGTGGCAACTCTGACCCAACCAATGTTGTTGGTTGATAGGTCAGTGAGTTCTCATATGAAAGAGCAACAATAGCACAGTATGTAGCTAAAGAGAATATGCCACAGGAAGATGTTCTGGAACTTTTTGTAGAATGCCCTCAAGAGATGGATAACATAGAATGTGACCTCAGTTTAGAAGAAAATTATCTAAGGGAAAAGTTGCTTGATTTAATAGAGATGGATAGACATATTAAGATCAATGAAACAAATAGATTACAGAAAGCCAATAAGACCCAAATGTTAGAAGTCTGATAAAACAAATGAACACAGTAATCAAGACAGTTAACAGAAATTCATGTGATACAACAGAAGTAAATAGGATATATTACTGTGTAGCTAAATTAATAACAGAATAAAATAATTCAACACACCAGGCAAAGGTGTAACACCGAACCATATAACAAAAAGCATCCAAAAAAATGCACGAGGAGGACACCAAGTTGAAGGTTTTTAGCGTAGTCAAGATTTAATATTCGCTATTCATCAAACAGACTTCTTCAGAAAAAATAATAATATATTATAATATATATATTATAAAATATTAAATCTTGACTATGCTAAAAACCTTCAACTTGGTGTCCTCCTCTGAAGAAGTCTGACGAATAGCGAATATTAAATCTTGACTACGCTAAAAACCTTCAACTTGGTGTCCTCCTCGTGCATGTTTTGGGTGCTTTTTGTTATATAAATTAATAACAGATAATTTCTTACCATAGAAACACAGGGCAATAAGGGAAAGGAAGGGAAGAAATCAAATGTCATCATGCAAGTACTGAATAGAAGAAATATAAAGCAATTAAGACAAGAAGTGTCATTGTTAGTAGATTATAGAAGAGGAAACTGATAAACAAAAATACTTAGAAAGATTAATGTGATAAACACAATGTGCAGGATCAGAAAAGACCAGGATCTATTTACATACCTCTCAATTGTACAGTCTTTTGCAGAATGTCCAGATTTTTGCTTCATATTTTTTATCTGTTTCTCATAAAATTTATGATTTTCTGGCAAATGACTGGGATTATTTGAGGACTGAAGTCACTAAATAATGATATACATTTGTGTTTCAGAATTCATAGCTATCAGAAAAATGCATGCTAAGACAACTCCTGTTATTCTAGCTACTTTTTTAAGTTTATAAAAGCAATATTTAAAATCTACCCCTATTTTTTGTCCTTCTTCCCCCCCAGTCTGTCAGGCCTTGTACAGATATTTTGAGCTAAGCTTTCAGAGTCTCAAGGTTGTCATGCACCATGTCTGACTTTGAAGGAAGTTTGTCAGACTTGAAGAATGAGTTTGCTATCAGGATATAGCCAAGTTGAAGTTGATCAAGCTTGTGCCAGAATAACCACTGAGCGTGAAAGCAGAGCATGTCCGTATGTTTCTGCTCTATATAGGCAATCTATTAGATCACCTTGTAGATATTGTTGTCCTGCTATTGTTTTGAAATATTCCCATGGTGTAAATATAGCGAAAGATATAGTCACCAGGAACTGGCATATTCTACAGACTGACAGTAGATGTTCCGATATATTAGCAGATGGCCCTAGATTTGTATATAAGAACTATAGTAATTTAAGGCAACAGTTATGTTTTACTAGACATGTTCCGTCTGGATCTCAATTTTTGATGGGTATACCGCGGTGGTGGTGCTGCGGTAGCATTGTCGCCTCACAGTAAGATGCTGTCCGGTTCGATTCTCAGCTAGAGCGTCTTCTGCGTGGAGACATGCGTGAATGGGCATACCTACGTTGAAGGTTGTGCGTCAGGCCTGGCAAGCTGGTACGTAAAAATCAACTGCCAGTCATTAGTGGACCGGAGTTCTGCTGTGGTGACCCCTGACCAGGAAAAAGTCAAAAGACACAAACAAACATCCAAATGCCATAAATGTAATTTTTGTCAATTTACGGATTAATCTAGGTTCTTTAGGCACCCTGTCACTGGCAACTTGTGGAAGCTGAGGGCATCTGCTGATTGTTCCACTAGAAATGTGGTCTACTTAGCACATTGCCAGTGCTGTTATAAGTTCTTTGTCGGAAAGACGAATAGGAGTTTAAAAGAAAGAATTAGGGACCATGTGTATTGCATTAAAAAGCAATATGATTTTAGTGCTTTAGCGAAACATGTTTTATCTACTGGCCCTGAACACAACTTTGTTTTTCAGGTATTATGTGTGATCAGTCCAGGTCTGTGAGGTGGTGATATAGTCACTCGCACTTAGGTCATTGAGTTAGAGTGGATCTTGAGGTTGGGGGCACACCTAGCTATGGGGTTGAATGATCATGTCCCCATTAAGCCTGTATTAAGGAATAAATGGTTGTAGGGTGTTTCGTTTATTCTGCTCACTCATTCATGAATATTTTTCATGTTTTATTTATTTGTGTTCATGTTTTTATTATATTTTATTCTAGTAAATATTGTTTACATCATACGCCTTCAAGCTGAGAGTGTGGTTGTATGAATGTCTATTTTATAGGCTGATGAGTTGTTTGAGATGATGTCATATGCATATAAGTTACTTTGTCACCATTCATGTTTGTCTGAAGAAGCAGTATGGTATTACCGTGAAAGCGCTAACTTTCTTTCTCTGCAATAAAGTCCTATTGGTACGATTACTTGCTGATTCATTAAGTTTTTGGATTTAGCTGTATATCGAGCTGTTTTTTGCCTGCTTTGGGGAATTTTACAGTTTTGTTTGATTGCCGTTGTTGGGTTTGCTTTTGTAAGATATGAAATGGGATGAAGTAATGGCCAGAAACATTTAAATAAAATGAAGAAAAACTCCTAACTGGAAAACCCCAGGCTCAAATGCAGTGCCTAACTTCTGGCTAAAATATCAACATCTTAACAAAAAGATTTAACCCTGGGTAAGAACTACATATATGCGCTTCCCAAACAGACATCAACCTGGTTATAATTAGAAAAATGATACTCCTCCTTAAGGTACTTCAGGGGTGGTGCAGCGGTATTGCTTTTGCCTCACATTAAGAGGTTCTCCCGTTCGATTCTCGGCTTGGGTTGGGAGTGCCTTCTGTGAGGAGTCTGCATGTCCTGCCCGCGGTTGAGTGGGTGTTCGAAAGACATGCGTTGAATGGGCGTGCCTTCATTAAGGTTGGGCGTCGGGCTGGCAACTCAACACCATAAAAACCAACTGCCAATCATTAGTGGACCAGAGTTCCACTGTGGTGACCCCTAACTGGGAAAAGCCAAAAGACAAACAACAACAACAACATACTCCTCCTTAAGAGTGAACCTGCAAGCTATCCTAACAACTATAGACCAATCACTTGCCTTCTGATAATGCATAAACTATGTACTGGAATTGATGCTGAAGTTTATACTTATTTAGAAGAAAACTTAATCATGGCAATAGAACAGATGATTGACAAAAGAAAGTCATATGGAACAAAGGATCATTTGTTGTTAAATAAAGTCTTAATGGAGAATTGTAAAAAGGTGAAGTATCTAAGTATGGCACAGATAGATTACAAAAAGGGATTTAACAGCATTCCACATTAATGGATAAGGGAATGCTTACAATTGCATAAAATACTCCCATCAATTAAATTACAGTTACCATGAAACTGTGGCAAACCACTTTACAGCTAAGCCATGATAAAGGACAAATGATTATCCCAGGGATAAAAATTCAAAGGGGGATTTTTCAGGGTGACCCTTTGTCACCACTGCTTTTTGTCTTGCCCTTAATTTAAACTGTCTGCTTAACGGATTAGGTCATGGTTAAAATTTTGCTCTTATAAAACAACAGAGTATAAAGACTTCTCATCTTCTCTTTGTGTATGATTTAAAACTGTATAGCTCATCAGATAAGGAGCCAAAAGCAAAACTGCTAGTGCCCAAAACTTTCTCAGATGATATAAGAATGTCATTTTGTTTTGATAAATGTGCAAAACAACATTCACAGCAGGAAAGCTGCAGCAGCAAGAAAATATCGGTCTGGGACATGAATCTGATATAAAGGAATTTGAGCAGGAGAGAGTGCATAAATATTTGGGAACTGATCAAGGATCGACAATAAAACATGTAGAAATGTGAACAAAACTCAGTAAGGACCATTTTAGAAAACTAACATTAATACTGAAAACAGCCCTTACATCTAGGAACAAAGTCCAAGTTATAAACCAATTTGCTCTTCCTGTTCTAACTTACAGTTTTGGGGTGATTGACTGACCCCAAAAGGTATTGGATCATTTGTACCGGAAAAGAAGAGAAATGCTTCATGCTTACCAAATAATGTATAAAATTCTGTTTATACCAAGATTATGTATTCCTCATTCTGAAGGAGGTATGGGCCTCCTTGAAAGTGATTACATGTACAAGTCTGTAATCATAGGACTGCATGCTTATCTGCTGACCTCATTGGATCCAAACAAAGAGAAGGTTTTAAAACACAAGTAGAACAAGTCTAGATGACTTCCCTGTTTAGTTTAGCAGAAGCATATTGGTGTCAAGTAGGAATGGAAATCAAACCAGAAATATACAAAAAAAATCACACAGAAATTGAATGTGCCAACAAGCAAAACAAAGCATATAAGGAGAAAGATCAGATAAGAAGGCAAGAAATGTGGAAAAGGCATAAATCTAATTGCAAATACAGAAAACTCCCGGAACAACCTCAAGTCAATCAGGATATGATGCAGGAATGGTTAAGAACAGGTGAATTTAAACCAAAAGATGAAAGGTTAATATTGGTGTCCCAAGATAGTGGACTACATACACATTGGTTTACAATATCCCTTGAACATGTGGGAAAAACAGACAAATGCAGGTTCTGTAAAAAAGAACTGGAAAGAGTCGCACATTTTGCTGCAGGGTGTGATACATTCATGGCAGGAGGACTGTATACTGAAAGATATAATAAATACAGCAAAACTGTGGTATTGGGGATTGTGCAAACATTACAATGCTAAAGTAGCTGAGAAGCATTGGAAACATAAGCCACAAAATATTATAGAGAGTGATGGAGTTTATATCACATGAGACCATCTATTACAAATAGTTCAAAAAATAGATGTGAGAAAAACAGATATAGTAGTTCATGAAAAAAAGACAAAAGATACATTGATCATTGAAACTGCTACACCCAGTGATTACAGTGTCTTATGTACAGAGAGACACAAAGTCATAAAATGCCATGGTTTGCAGGCAGAAACAAGGGCAATGTAGAAGGAGGATACCCAGATAGTCCTAATAATAGTATGAGCAACGGGTCTTATAAAAAAAGAACTTGCAGTTGTATTTAGATATGCTACTGATACATGTGATGCCATATGAATTCTAGAAGGAGTCAGTCCTGGGCACATTGTGGATATTGTGTAGAGTACTTTTGACTAACATCAAATATTGTAACAATACTAATTTCACAAACTTTAATCATACTTTGACTTAGGAATGGGACCCATGCCTGGTATTAGAAACCTAAAAGACTTAGCGGAATTAAGCAGAGATTTGAATTTAAAATCAACAAGAAAAGGAGAGTAGTATTGCTGGAACTGAATTCACCCTCAAGTCTTGGTGAGTACCATTATATGGTTGGCCCTGTTTTCATAAAATCTCATGAAGAAAACACTGATATATAGACTGTATTTTGTATAACATATATTGGACAGAGGTAGATTAAAAGTAAAAAATACAGCTGGGTGCACAATTCCCAGGATAAAAAAGTGCCCAATCCTGGTATGTGCACTGGTGCCAGGAATGGAAAAAAATGACAGCTTAGAATCCTGAAGATATGCAAACATTCCTGCAATGGGGTAGGTCAGGTCTAGGGGGAGGATGGTTCAGTTCTATAACGAATTAGTATTCCACAAAAAACACGCAAGCTGACATGCCAAAAAAGAGGCATAGAGATGATAGAGAGGAAGAAATTATGCATTGTTACTATTATGCAAAGAACCCAGAATTTTCAGATAAAAGATACCATATGAATTGCAGAAGGAGTAATTTCTGGGCATATTGCTGGTGCTGTCAAGAGCACTTTTACCTAACATCAAAGATTGAAAAAATACTAATTTCATGAACTTTAATCATACTTTAACTTATAAATGGAGTCCATTCCCATCATGGTACTAGAAACCCAAACGACTTAGAGAATTTAAGCCAACAGAAATTCCAACACTGAAAACTGCAGAATCTCTGGGTTTTTTTTCAAGTTCTTCAAATGTTGGATTTCTAATACCATGGTGGGAATGGACCTCATTCCCAAATCAAGGTACAATTAAAGTTCATTAGACTAGTATAGCTTCAATCTTGGCAAACATCAAAGAGTAAAGAAATACTAGTGTAGTTTGCTTTAATCATCCCTGTCTTTACTCCCTTCACAGTATTAGAAGCCAAAAACATTTTGAGAAATTGCAAAAAAAAAAAAAAAAAAAAACACCACAGATTTTCTAGGTTTTAGTGTTGGTCACTACCTGAAATTTTCAAATTTTCAGAATGGATGAAATTCATAGATGGATAGTGCCGCTGCATAGCATTACTTATTTAGTGCTGGTGTTTTAAATCTTATCCTTGATGTGCATAATTGGGCTATATGTGTAGTGGAAATGAATGTGAAGTGACATATTTATTACTGCTGTATATCTAAATCTATTATGTGCAGCTAGGAAAAGAGTAAAAACACCAGCTTGAGGTAAGAATTAATATATAATGAGGGTGACAGTTATCTTTGAATCTCATTCCCTGTCTGGCTGATATCATTATAGTGCTATAAATAGCTGAAGTGAAACTCTTTTTCCAAAAGTGTTGTGTTTATCTGTTTACCTACAAAATTAAGTGCTGTATCAAAAATTATAGAAAAAAGTCTCTTGCTTTAGTAGCTTAGCAAAGTGACTCAGTAATATATAAACAGAGCTGGCAACTTTCACATTTAGCAAGCGTGGGGAGGCAGTGTCTGGATTTTTTATGGACTCTAGCTTTAAAGACTATTGCTTTTTAATTTTTTCACTGAAGAAAATGTAAATAGTCTAGGAAAAAGCTTACAGAACAGACCAGAGTAATTTGGGTAAAAAGATGCACTGACTCTCCTTTCATAGACCATTGAAAAGCCAAGGTCTCAATGTATTGTCCCTGTAAACCAAAGCAGGATCAAAACTCTGTGATGAGTCTATGATGTTTAGACTGCATTATAGGTTCATAGATTAGTACTAAGCTAACTGCCCTTGTGAGCCATTTTAAGCCTAGCCAATTGGCTCTTGTGAAACTCAAATGCTGCACCTTGTGTTTGCAAGGCAAACACCTTAACCATTAGGCCACCCACCCAACCCTTATAGGAACCTAAAATCCATTCTGGGATGTTGTCAAAGAAAAGGAATATTAAAATCATGTCAGTATGGCAGTCCCCATGATGACCATTTTGGTGTATAAGAAACTGAAGTACTGATATAGTAATTCTGATGCATTAGCATTGCATAGAATATTAAGATGTGATGAAAAGTATTTTGTGTTTCAGTTTTAGGGCTGCATTTTCCTTAAGCTTACTCACATGCTCTGTGCTAATGCATCAATTTAGTATTGCTTATTGAATAGACATCCAGATGATTTTTCACTACAGAACTAGTATAACTTAAATATTGGGAAATTCACTTGTATATTTGAAAACTGGTGCATCTCTTTGTATTTCCTTGAAGTTAGGCTATGTTTGCTAATGAAACACTTAATTCTGTTACTGAAAATCTTAGTTCTTTTTCTAGACAAGCGTTTAAGGCCTAGGATCCTCTTTGTGAGGTACTTTTCCAGCCTCTCCGGTTGTTGCAGGTGTCTAGTGAGGTACATGCCAAATGGGGCATTGTACTCGATAATTGGCCTAATGAGGGAAGAGTAGAGGGAGACCATTACTTCTTTCTTCCTGGATGCAAAACCCTTAGTAATGAGATGTGCCACATAGAAAGACTTTCTGACCACAGTGGCAATGTGGTGATCAAAAGAAAGGTTGCTGTCAACCTGTGTTCCCAGATCTCTTATAAAGCCTTATGTATTCAGTGGACTACCATCAATGTGGTAATTCATGGGAACTGGGTTTGTCCCAAAGGGGATGGTGACACATTTTTTGGCATTGAGCTTAATGCCATGGTTCTAACACCTGTTGTTGGTCTCAGTGAGGCCTTTCTGTAGGATGTCAACATCACTTGGGGAGTTAATAATAGCTCCCAACTTGCAATTGTCTGTGAACTTTATCAGCCAGAGTCCCTTCTTGTTGGCCTGGACTTCAGAGAAGTAGATACCAAGCAGGAGGGGACCCAGGATCAAACCCTGTGGGACGCCACTCATCACTAGTCAGCAGTCTGACTTGGAGTCGGCTACTTTCACACTGTGGTTTCTATCTGTGAGCCAGTTTGCAACCCATCTGGTGATATAGGGGTTGATGCCTAGCTTAGTGAGTTTTTCTATGATTTCTTTTTTTTTTCAAAACAGGTTTATTGTTTTAACATATAAGAGAAATATCATAACAATTTTATACAAGTAATTAAAAATAGGTATTATTATAATATTCAACAAAACAACTAAAGTATTTACAAAGACATCCACTACAATCAGATCAATTAATTAAACTAAAATACCATGCTATTGAAATTAAAATTTTTTTAACAAATTTTGTAAATTATCCCATACAATAAAATAAGATGTTTTTCTATTTGTTCTAGTCCTAATTGTGTTTATTTCCATATGGCACACTATATTCATAACATTTTTAAATTCATTGAACGAAGGAGGTGTATCTGAAATCCAATTTCTAGTTATTATTTTCCTAGCCACTGCTAGAATAGACCATAACAAGGGAAGCTTAACCTTTATAACACTTTGAGGTACAGGTGTGTTGAATAATATAAGAGATTTAGAAATAATGAAATTATCTGTAAAAAGAGCCTGCAGAAATTCATTAATTGACTTCCAGTATTCTTTCAATTTTATACAGTCATAAAACATATGAGCCCAGTCAGCATTAATTTCTACATTACATCTCTTACATAGATTATCTTTATTATTTATTTTATTCATCATCAAAGGTGTATAAAAGATCTATGTAAAATTTCCATGTATAAAGTCTCCAGACAATGGAAGACGTAGTTCTATAAGCAGATTCCAATATATATTGTTTATCTTGTTGATTTGGTGGGTCCCCATTAATAGAAGTGAAATAATTCCAGTATGAATCTACACTGTAAAAAGTTTCTTGTCTGATAACTTTATGTATGTATGAAAGTTTACCTTTATCAGAAACTTTATGTTGTAAATTTAATATCAAGTAATCAATCAGTGTTGGAATAGATTCTTTAACAGTTATAGACATTAAATCTATTTTATTAATGAGATGTTGTCTAAAGGTCTGAACCTCTAACCAGCAAGTTTCTCTTAGATCAAATTCTTGTTTTAAGAAATCTAGATTTTTAACTTTATTATCAGATATCAACTGATACCAGTACTTTAGATCATTATCTATAGCTAAATGAGTTCCTTCAGAAGTAGATGACAAAAGCATACCCTGAGTATACATTATAGGAAATACAATAAAATTCCATTCCCTATACTTAGGGTGCATAAATATAAAGTTACGATAACTAATAATAATATTTAATGGGTAACAAACCATATGTTTAGGTGTAATAGGTGAAGTACAAAATTCCTTTAGTAACCATAACATGGAGTTATTTACAATCATATTTTTATGTGTTAAGGAGATTTTCATGAAGTGTATACTAATTAGCTCCCAATAATCTTTCCATTTTGTGACATATGACTGATCTATTAATAAAGTAATAACTTTTACAATAGAAGAGATAGTATATAAATTAAAGTCTGGAAAAGAAATACCCCATTGAGACCAGCTATTAGTATGTTTCTTTAATGCAATCCTAGGTCTATTAGGTGCCCATAAGAAATTTACCATTAGTGTGTTCAGTTTCTTGATAATTACTTTTGTAGGTGGAAGTATTATTGATTGTATTAAGTATAAAATCTTGGGGAATATTATCATTTTAATAATTGTAAGTCTCTCCTCCATAGTAAAAAACATATTATTCCAGGTATTAAAAAGATTTTGTATATTAAGAAAACAGGTATTATAATTATTATATATAATAGATTTAATATCTTTAGATAGTATTATACCTAAATAAGTTATCTGAGAATATTTTTTCGTGTATATATAGGTAGTATTTTAGTTTTTTCTTCATTGAATATTAAACCAGAAATACTTTTAAAATTCATCATGTTATCAAATAGAGACTGTATAGAAGAATTAGATCCTGCTGATGTAATTAGAACATCATCTGCAAAAAGTTGAATTTTGGACGTTGTATTTTCATCTATTTCAAAACCCTCTATGTCAGTACTGTTTCTGATCAAATTAGCCCAAGGCTCCATTACTAAAGTGAATAATAGTGGAGAAAGTGGACATCCTTGTTTTGTACCTTTAAGAATGGGTATTTTTTGTGAAACATATGTTCCTACCTTAATATAAGCCAACGTTCCTTTGTATAAATGTTCAATTAGATTTACAAATGCATCCAAGATGTTTGTGCACTTCATTAAGGTAAACAGATAGTCCCAACTTACTGAATCAAATGCTGAACTTATATCAAGACTAATAAGTGTTAAATCTTTCTTTTTCCTATTTGCAAAATCTATTAATGTTAAAGTTCTTCTTATATTATCAAAAGTATTTCTATTTACAATGAAGCCTGTCTGATCTATATCTATAATGCCAGGAATGATTGTCTTCAATCTATCAGCAAAGATATTCATAAACATTTTATAAGCAACATTAAGTAATAAGATGGGCCGATATGAAGAACATCTAGTTGGATCTTTATTAGGTTTTAAAATTGGCGAAATAAATGTATATTGCCAAGATGGGGGGGTTATTAACTCAGTTTGGGCCAAAATAAAAACCTTATGTATTAATGAATATGTATTTTTAGAAAGGATTTTATATATCTCTGGTATAATACCATCATTACCCGGTGCTTTGTTTGATTTAAGCTTATTTATTTGTGTAATAACTTCTGTATATGAAATACACTTGTCCAATAGTTTAATCTGTTGTTTATTAAGCTTTTTATTCATATTTGTGGTTATAAATGCCTTTATTTTATCTTTAGGTTCCATGTTAATATTATTATGGTTAATTTTGTGAAAGTGATTTCTAAATTCATCTAGTATTTCTGGTATACTAGAAACATTCTTCTTTTTCCTTAGAGAAAATATTTCTTTGATATGGTTTTGTTTATTCAACCTTTTTGTTTTATTTTTAAGTCTATGTAAGTATTTGGGGCTTATTGAATAAGACAAAAATTTGTATTTCTCTAAAGTTATTTTAACTTTATGAGTTAAAATTTCTTTGTATTTCTCATTTAGTTTGTTTATTTCTTCAATAACTTTCTTGTCCATAATATTTTCTTTATTATTATGTTTATAAGAGTCTAATTTACTTTGAATATCTAACAATTCCTTATCCCAAGATTTCCTTTTATTATTATACCATCTGATACTTTGTCCATATAGATATGATTTTAAGGCATCCCAAACATAAACAATGGAGACTTCAGGAGTGTTATTTATGTCTAAAAATGTTTTACTTCTGAAAGTATATATTCTTTATAGTCTTTTAGTTGAGTTAAGTATGCTGGTATCCTTTTGATCTGAACATTATGAGTATTTTTATCATGAATTCAAAAACAATTGAATTATGATCAGATATAGGACATGAAATGATTTTGGAATTAATTAAATCTGTTACCATCTGGTTAGAAATAAAGACCCTATCTATTTTTGAATAGGTTTTGTATCTGTTAGAAAAAAAGGTGTATGGTAATGATTTTGAATCTATCTGATTATTAATATCATTCAAATGATAAGAATTAGCAAAATCCTTTAAATGTTTTGCATTAGATGTAATTCTTCTCTTTCCTATAGTGGTAGTATCACTTTCATGTAGTATACAATTAAAGTCACCAGCTAAAATAATATCTCCTATAGAGAATGATATGATCTTATCAAGATGATGTTTCACTGTATTAATACCAATTCCAGGTATCCAATATACATTAATTAAAGTGTAAGTCTTCCCATTAATTTGTATTGTAACCATACAAAACATTCCTTTGTCATCCTGATAAGACTTAATGGTTTTAGGAATGGGCATACTTTTATTCCATAAAATAGCCACTCCTCTTTTTTTCTGAGTGTGCTCTGAACTAACCAATACTGTATATTTGTTTGTGGCTAGTTTATCAATATCTTTTTTCAAGAAATGGGTTTCTTGTAGGAAGACTAAGTTGGCCTTATGTAAATTAATGTATCTTATTAGGCTTGCCCTTTTACATGGATTATTCAATCCATTAATGTTTAAAGAAATTCCTTTTAAAGATGTCATTTGGCATTTTTCAACTTAAGAATCTTATGATCAAAATAACAAATAACAAGATAAGTAATGTTACATCTCCTCCTTTAGGCGTACCTTTAAATATAGCTGTATTTATTGAATCTCTTATGGGATTTCGTATAGGATTCAATTTTGTTTGTAGTGACAATGAATGCACAAAATATATTGTGGATGTCAAAACTATATACAAATAACAATGAACAAGTGAAAATAATGTAAGGATTAAACCTTGCATCCAGCCTGGAGTTATAAACTCCAACTTAGAGTAGTATTTACCACTCAAGTTAACCCCCTACCCTAAGCAGCAGTACGTCAGCTACCACCTTATCAATTTAATACTAGTTATATTTAACTGAAGTTAACAGTTTTCAATTCAATTATCTAGCAAGACAAGACTACACATTTGGTAAAACAGCATCATATAAACTAAAATAAACCTTTTTTTTTTTTTTTTTTAAAAACTGTTCATACTACTATATACATCCATGTAATATAAAACACTTGTATTCAAATAGCATTCATATAATCTTGATGTTAAAAATCAAGAGGAGAAAAAAATAAGTTCTAACATTCATTTAAATCAAAAACTTTGGCTAATATGATTCAGACATTACATATATTAGGATGCATCTATTTTCTGTCATGTAAATACAGTTAACAGCTTCCAAAAAAACCTTGAATTGCTTGTATATGAGCATTTAGTCAAACTCATTATTGCTAATAGAATAAAATATTGTATTCATAGAAATTGTTATAAATCATACTTCATAGTTAAGCAGATTCTCAGAAACATTTATATACATATCTACATACACACACACACATACACACACACACACACACACACATATATATATATATATATATATATATATACACATGCATACACACACACACATACACACACACACACACACACACACACACACACACACACACATACACACACACACACACACACACACACACACACACACACACACACACACACACACACACACACACACACACATACACACAAACACATACACACACATACACACACACACACATACATATATATATATCTGATCTCACTGAGTTGTATCTTTACTGAGCACCATCTTACATTGCTGTCCTTCAATAAATCTGTCTGCTTTATACAAAATAATGCACAGCAAACACATTTTAGTAACCAGATTTTACAAACATGCTATACTACTGCTTTAAAATATATCACATGACAATTTCTTCCAGTATAGAGTTATAAAATTATTTATGCTTGTCAATCAGATGAATTAAATGAGTTATAGTAATGTATATGTTTGGGACATAGGTTTTTAACACATATTATTAATCTGCTATTCCTGTATCTGTGATGTGTCAGTGTGATATCTAGGTCAAAGGTGAGACCAGCTGCTTTCAGCTTCTCTGTGAGAATTCTGAGAGTTGAAGCTTTTGAAGTAGCTCATGGACACTGTGCATGAGACAGCCCACATCCCAGATTGTCTCTCTTAACATTTTGGCGGAAACTTATTAAAAACTAGTGACAAACATTCATTTAGCAGTGTAAATGCATCTAAACATGACAAAACCTTCACAATGCATTCTACAGGTTATTACAGACTCTATGTAAGTGAAATCAAGCCCAAAATTATTAATAAGTAACAAAACTCAACATTTTTGTCCCAACTCAACTCCTATGCGAATCTTATTATTTACTGTGTCTATATGATCAAAAGTATTTCTATATATTAATAAAGAAAAGAAAAGAGAGTAGAAAGTAAAAGGGTGTAAGGCAGAAATAAAAAAAATGTAAGAGAAAGCTATAAGAAGTATATACAATAGAATATTACTTACTGTTTATATTAATAGAGTTAAAAATAAAACATATTATTTACTATTATTTAGTTCTAATTATTATTAGTTAAAGCATGACAGATTATTTACAAACAAGCATAAGCAGTGTAATCAAGAAAGTATAATTAGGAATAGCATTTGAAGAACATATAAACTTTTTACAAGGAATAAATATGTTATTATAGCAATAACCCACGCCTGGGTGTGGGTAATGCTAAATTTACCCACGGTTGGCGTGGGTTGGTTCCGAGGAAGCCGAGGACCAAACAAAGCCAACCGTGGGTAAATTTAGCATTACCCACACCCAGAAGTGGGTTATTGCTATTATACCATGACATTATTTAAGAAAAGAAACTGTTACTTTTCTTAAATAATGGCATAGTATAATGCCTGTTTACTGCCCTTCCGCAGATGTCTGGCATCCGGCAGTTCTGATGTACTGCGCGCAGCACATCAGAGCTGTGGGCAAAAGCAACGGAGAAAGCGAGATCTCTGTTGCTTTTTTTTTAGTGTTTCGCTATGTTAAATGAGTTTAACATAGCAAGACAGTTTTAAAATAAGCAACAGACATCTCCGTTGCTTATTTTAAAACTGTCTCGCTATGTTAAACTCATTTAACATAGCGAGACACTAAAAAAAAGCAACGGAGATCTTGCTTTCTCCGTTGCTAAAACTGTCTCACTATGTTAAATGGGTTTAACATGGCGAGACAGCTTTAAAATAAGCAACGGAGATCTCCGTTGCTTATTTTAACTGTCTCGCTATGTTAAACCCATTTAACATAGCGAGACAGTGTTTAAAAAGAGTAATGCTAATGGAAAAAACTCCGGGCGACCGGACCTTTTTCCATTAGTATAACTCGATTTACAACGGGCACGCTGGCCAATCAGCGTGCACGTTTTGGGGGGATCATGGTATAATATTCTATTAATCATATTTTCATTACTCTTCTCTCCCTGCCCTCCCCCACCCTTTACCCACTACATAATCTAAATAGAATGTCATTGTTTAAACAAAGAAAAGAAGAAAAAGATAAAGGAAAAAAAATGTATCAAATTACTGACCTTATTTTTCCTCTTCAGAAAGAGAAACAAGTTAAATCACAGCTTGCCATTAAATCTCCAGATATTTTGACTAGTTATGAAACAAAACATTTCTTTGCACACAGAGAATAACTTTGATTAAATCTTTTTCAAAATATTTGTTGCTTCTTGGAAATGCAGGAACTATATTTAAAAAGATTAATAATAAAATAAAATGATGAGAGAGAAAAAAAACATAGTACAAATCATTTGTTTTTAGTCTCTTCTTCTTCTCTGAAGTCTTCCATGAAGTTTCAGTTGCCAGTCTCTTTAACGAAGGACTAGCCCATTCCATTTCTTCTATTTTTCCAAAATCTTATTTTTTTGATAAACAGTAAAGCAGAGTCTAAGTCATCGAAAATTTTAGGACCATCAGGAAGGAAGATTTTAAGCTTGGCAGGAAACAGAAGGTATGTTTTAAACTGTGCTTTTTTAAGCTCCCTTATTAGTGGCAGAAAAACTTTTCTTTTAGCTAATACCATGGAAGAATAGTCATTGTCAAAACGCACAGTTGTTTCATTAATCTTAACAGGAGCTTTAGCCCAAGCAGATTTAAGAACCATCTCTTTATCAAAAGATGATAGAAATCTAACTGATCTAGGATAGTTTTTGTTAGAGTTAGTATTAGCTATAGATCTATGTGCTCTTTCGATACCAAAAGAGAATGCTTCTGGTAAATCTAAAGTTTTAGGGAGCCATGTTGTTAAAAAAGAAATAATATTTTTACCTTCAATATTTTCTGGCAGTCCAAAAATCCTAATGTTATTGCGCCTAGATCTATTTTCCAGGTCATCCAGCTTTGTTTGTAAATGTGTATTTTGTTTCAGCAGAAACTCAATGTTGATTTCCTCTTCTTGTATTCTATTTTCCATGTCATTCACAGCTTCTTCTATGTCTGTCATCTGGATCTTCTTTTGTTGCAGGTCCATATGTAACAAGTCTATTTGTTTTGTAGTTTTTTCTATGAAAGTGTCTATTTTAGTATCCATTTTATCCATCTTAGCAGTAAGTTGCTGGACTATAATTATCAGAGACTGAAGTTCTTTCTTGATGCTGGAGTCTTGAGAATTTGTCTTACTGGAACTCATTTCAGACTGATAAACTGACAGGAAAATTTCCAAAGTAATTTCTGACAGGAATATTATTAAGATTTCCTTTCTTTTTTAGATATAGTTCAAGAACTATATAAAACAAACATATTTAGAAAGAAAATTACTTCAAAAATTAATTTTTTAAGTAATTAATTCCTGTCAATGTAATGAAATTGGTGGAGCTGAAGAAATCTGCTGCTATCCTGTGTTCATCCTTGGCCACGCCCCCTTTTTCTATGATTTCTGAGTGGGGAATGGTATCAAAGGCCTTGGCCAAATCAAGGTAGGCTGTATAAACCACCTTGCCTTCATCCACAGCTCTGGTGACTGACTCAAAGAAGGCTATCAAGTTGAGCAGGCATGGTCTACCCTTCACAAAACCAAGCTGTGTGGGATCCAGAGTTTGGTGATTCCTTATATCCTTGTTTATTAGGTCCATGATGATGTGTTCCATAACTTTGCATATCAGACTTATCAGGCTAATGGGGTGATAGTTCCCAGGCTCTGTAGTTGCGCCTCCTTTGTGGAGAGGGATGATTGTAGCAGTGCACCATTCAGTATGGACAAAGCCTGAGGTTAGGGTGTGATTGAACAGGGCACACAGGCGAGGGGCCAGTTCACTCTGTAGTTCATGTAGAACACAGCCAGCGATATTGTCAAGTCCCATAGAAGCTGTATTCTTGGCCTAGGACAGTGCTGTTTTAACCTGTGCAGCAGTAATACTGGGTGCCTGGCAATCTACTGGTATTGTGATTGGTTCTTTGGGGGGCTAGAGAGACACTGAATCTGTCAGCCAGTATATTGGCAATATCTGTTGGCTCAGTATAGGAGGTACCATTGTGCAGTAGCTCAGAGCAAATCTGGGTATTGCTGTGGAGATTCTTTACATAACTACAGAAGGCCTTCTGGTTGTCTTTACTATCTGCTGCAATTCTGTTTTCCTAGCTAGCTTTAGAGGATTTGATGAGGGATCTCAACATTTTTTTGAGGCTGATAAGGGAGTTTTTCCAGTCTTGGGACTTCACGTTATTCTGCATCAGTTTCCTCCTTCTGTTGTAGAGTTTGTTTATGGCAGGGGACCACCAGATTGGCATCCTTTTTCTGGAGGAGAACATCTTGGTTCTATTGGGTATGGTGAGATCCATGCATTTGTGTACATGTTCGTACAGGTCATTGATGTATGATTTGGCAGTCATGTAACCATTCTCCACTTGCATGGGTGCCGTGAAGTTAGCCACCTCTGTTTTTAGGAGCCCAAAGTTAGCTTTGGATAGGTTTTTCATGGTGGTTACCTTTGCGGGTCTGGAGGTGGGGGGTGGGAGGGATGTGGATGTCCAAGGTTATTAGTTTGTGGTCGGATCAACTAGGGAGGAGCTGACTATTGGTGTAGAGCAATGGTCACCCATGTTAGTAATGACCAGGTCAAGGATGTTGCTACCTCTAGTGCGAGTAAGAACGACCTGGTCCAGGGCATTGGAATTATTGAACTCCAGGAAACACTGGGCAAGTGTATTGGTACATGAGTGGTTTAAAACTACTGAATTCACCAGCCAAAACACACCTAATGTGTACAATATTGAGTTTTTTGCCAATTGCAGCACCTCTTGGGTGATTTATTTGGCCACCTGTTCATGTTCTGCCTTTTATATAGGGCAGGCGTCACGGCCTTTGAAATTTAGACTAGGTGAGCATATCAGTGACATTAAAAATAAAAGGCAATCTAATGCACTTTACAAACACACTTTAAAACATACACAGGCAAACTTCAGGTTTACGACTATTGACTGTATCAATGGTGAATGTAGGGATAAATCATGTTGGCACTCCATATTAGTTGCTAAAGAGAAGAAATGGATAATTAAGTTGGGGGGTTTGTTCTCCCCAGGCTTGAATGAACATTATTAATGAAGGATGTATTATCCAATGGGTTTTTTTGGTGGGCTGGTTTTGTGACTTTATAAGTGAGTTTGGTTAACTCAGTATTTATGGCACTTCACTGAAGAAGGCATTCTGGCCGAAACTGGTTTGGTTTAGGTGGTTCTGGGTTGGTGTCCTACATCTAGGAGTTGTTTTTTGTTTAAATGTGCTATTAGTTTTACCTTATGTGTATTTCTACACATTCAGTTTTTGTTGCTTTATCACATGCGGTGCGGGCTTTACTTTTGACTTTGCAGCTGTATGTTTGGAGCCTTTGCACCTGCCGTACTTACGGGTTTGTTCTGCTTTACATGAGTAGTTTTCCCAGTTAATGGAGGGGGAGTTGAAGTCACCTAGTATGAGAGTGTTAGGTTGGACCCTAATATTCTCCAGGGTACTTAGGAACATGGAGTGTGAGTCTTGGGACATGGTTGGGGACCTATAGCAGGCTACAACCTGAATCGCTGTCTTACCCAATGTTAGCTGCACCTGAAGTATCTCTGATGCGTTATGTTGGGCTACCAGTCAGGAGGTGTGCGCATCCTTTATGAATATGGAAACACCACCACCTTTGCAGCTTCGGTCCAAGTTCTGGGACCAAAAAGTGTGGAAAGAGTTATAGCCTGGTAGTGTAGGGGTGCTTTCTGCTACCTTGAACCAGGTCTCTGTTACAGCACAAATGTTGATGTTTTCCATTTTAAGGACTGCTTCGAGTGAGTGCATTTTGAGATTTAGACTTCTATCGTTGAGTAGCATGACTCTCAGATTGCATTTGTTTGTAGCTGTTATGGTGGTAATTTAGTCTTTGGGACACCACCTAAAAAAGACACTATAGGGGTGGCAAGAGCCTTTACCAGTATCTGGAAGCCCAGGGATGACAGATGCATGCCATCTCTGGCAAAGCATCGAGGTCTGTCAATCATGTCATCCCAGGCAGACAGATACTGGATCCCCTTAGAATGATACCTGAAACTTAGACAATTGTTGAAATCAATCATTTTCTGCTTGTACTGTGGTATCATTCTAGGTGATGGCAGGATGCTGCTCAGGGCTATGGTCATACCCGCCTGGGCTACATAATCGGAGAGCTCCTCCATGTCTCTTTTCATGTAGTCCAGGGAGGCACATCTCAGGTCATTAACACCCACATGTGCAATGACTGAGTCATATTTATACATGTTGTTGAGGGACCTGAGTGCGTGCATTATGTGGTGGATCCTGGCACCTGACAGGCAGCTGACTGTTACTTTCTCCGTATTCAGTCTAGTGAGTGGGACATCAGTATGCCTCACTATCAGTCACCTATGACTAGTGTGTTGGGCATGCTCTTTTGCCTTAGGGGCTTTGGTTGAGTGGCACACTGTTTAGGACAGTTATGTGTCTCATGATTAGTGTTGTGTTGTGGTGGTGGAGTACATTTCTGCCTTGGAGGTCTCTGCTGTTTGGGTAGATTTTTATTGAGAGCCTCCATAAATGTGGGTATGTGGTTTGTGTGTTATGTGAAGGCAGTGCTGGTGTGAGTTCTGGAGGGCTATGTGTTCCATGTGGTGTGGTGCAAGTGTTGACCTTCTCCTCTTGACCAGCTATTCCAGTCTTGGCTGGAGAGTGTGTGGCTTCCAATTTGGATATATAAGTGCATCTCTCGCAAGTCTGAGTGTTGGGGGGTAAGATGAGAGGGTTGTCAGTGTACACGAGGCAGTTTCGACATTGCCTCAGGATGTCCAAGTTCACTAGGTAAATAGGAGAAAACACAGGGAACTGATCTTTAGACATGCCTGGACGGGTGAGTATTAATAATAAGTACTGGATCTATTTCCTTATCGAATGTTTAGTGCTGTTAGGACTTTTGTGTGCTACAATAATTGCTGCAAAAAGTCTGGTAAAGTGCTAGACTAATAAGCTAGTAAAAGTGCAGGAGAGGAGAGAACTAGTAGATCTAAGGGGAAAATTTGAAGAACAGACTTTGGGACCACTCAGATGCTTACAAACAGTCCTGGATACAGCAAGTCTGTATCTGGACTACACTGGTTACAGGAAAGGTGGGAGACAAGCGCAACCACAGGCTTTTAAACCAGAAAGTTGAGAGAGGTGGAAAAACTGCCCAAATGGCCAATAGACTGCAATTTCTGATCAAGAAACCACTCCTCTTGTGGTAGATAGGCTACCTAGTGCTTACCACTCCCACTGATAAGCTAGAAGGCTTCCCTCCAATAAAGAAAGGCTTGGGGGCTCAGAATCTTACAAACAGTCCTGAATACAGCAAATCTGTATCTGGACTAGACTAGTTACAGGAAAGGTGAAAAGAGCAGACATGGGCTTTTAAATCAGAAAGTTGAAAGAAATGGAAAAACTGACCAAACTGCCAATAAACTACAATTTCTGTGCCAGAAACCACTCCTCTTGTGGTAGCTAGGCTACCTAGTGTTTAGCACTCCCACTGACAAGCTAGAAGGCTTCCCTCCAACACAGAAAGGCTTGGGGGGCACAGAAGCTTATAAAAAGTCCTGGATACAGCAAATCTGTATCTAGACTAGACTAGTTACAGGAAAGATGGGAAACAAGTGCAAATGTGGGCTTTTAAACCAGAAAGTTAAAAGAGATGGAAAGAACTGCCCAAACGGCCAATAAACCACAATTTCTGGGCCAGAAACCACTTCTCTTGTGGTAGATAGGCTACCTAGTGCTTACCACTCCCACTGATAAGCTAGAAGCCTTTCCTCCCACATAGAAAGTCTTGGGGGGCTCAGAAGCTTATAAACAGTCTTGGATACAGCAAATCTGTATATGGACTAGACTAATTACATGTGAACTGGGAAACATGCTCAAACACAGGCTATTATACCAGAAAAGTTGAAAGAGATGGAAAAACTGCCCAAATGGCCAATAACTACAATTTCTGTGCAGAAACCACTCCTCTTGTGGTAGATAGGCTACTTAGTGCTTACCACCCCCACAGATAAGCTAGAAGGTTTCCCTCCAACACAGAAAGTCTTGGAGGGCTCAGAAGCTTACAAACCATCCTGGATACAGCAAATCTATATCTGGACTAGACTAGTTACAGGAAAGGGGGTAAACAAGTGCAAATACAGGCCTTTAAATTAGAAAGTTGAAAGAATTGGAAAACACTGCCCAAACGGACAATAAACTACAATTTCTGGGCCAGAAACCACTCCTCCTGTGGTAGATAGGCTATCTAGTGCTTACCACTCCCACAGATAAGCTAGAAGGCTTCCCTTTAACACAGAAAGGCATGGGGGGGCACAGAAGGTTACAAACAGTCCTGGATACAGCAAATCTGTATCTGGACTAGACTAGTTACAGGAAAGGCAGGAAACAAACTTAGAATTTTTTTTTACAGAAAGACAGCTAAAACAGCCCTAAAACAATTTAAGTGCAGTGCAAGCAAGCACACTTGAGTGTGTAGCATTATTTGAGAAAATACAGTTTAAATAAATACAATTTATTCAAACTGCATTCTGAACTGAATTCAATTATTGTTTTATTCAACTCTGAGCAGTTAAAAAGTGCCAAAAATATACTTATCAGCTGAGAAGCACATTCAGTCAGAACACAAGGAGAGTCTAGAAAAATTTTTTTTTTTTAGTAAAGTGGAAAGGGAGAAAGCAGGAATATAAAATAATTCAAGGTTAAGAACCTAAGTGGGTTGGCCCTCTCAAATGTTCTCTCTGTATTAGGTAGAATGAGCTAATCACACTAGACTGGGAGGAGTGTCCGAGATCAAATTTATACAATGCAACTACAGTTGCACCAGACATAAGTCTTTCATGAACTCAGATTTTTTTTTTCAGCTTAACATGTTCTCTGTTATATTAAGAACTGCATTTTCTTACCTCTTCTTTTAATTATTAATTTGGTAAAATTAATTCAAAATGTTGAGATCATACTGAAAAGTAAGCCATGCAAAACAGTGCAGTCCAGTACTTCTGTATGGCATAGAAACCTGGACAGTGAAGGTAGAGCAGATGAGGAAGCTAAAGTGATGAAGTACTTGAGACAGGTTGTAGGATACATACTGTGGGACAGGTGAGAAAATGATGACATCAAAGCAGATGCCAAATTAACTCCATTTGCAGAGAAAGTCAGAGAGATTACAGTGGTTTGGGTACATGTGCAGGAAAGCAGAAGATGATTTGGGAGACACAGGAAAAAGACAAGCAGAATTGAGGACATTCAGCAAAGAGATAGATGGACTAAGTGAGAGAAGACATGCAAAAATCAATCATGACTTTTGAGGAAGGTAGGAGAGTGGCATTGAACTGAGTGAGGTGGTGACAGTTGACACGATACCTTGACCCCCATGTAGAAAATGGCAAAAAGGGGCTTGAGCAGGTGACGATTTTTATGTGCATGTAAATCATTAGGCCAATCACTGGATATAATGCCTTTTTCAGAATGTACCAGCCCAAACACTTGTCACTGCTGGAATGACCACAATGCTTCCTCACTAAAAAAAATAAATGAATGGCCTAAATCATAAAAACCATGCAGACAATCTCAAAGCTTTGTCTGTATTCTCAGTATCATACCATCTACTGAGAGATGACCTCTACCCCACTTCTAGAAACTCAACAGAACCTGTTTTTTCAGATCTACTACACATTTGGAAGTCCAATAGTATCAGAAATAACTGCTCAAGGGACCTCAGTCTATTCTGTAAGACTAACAGAATATGCTGAAGGGATAGGCATCACAGAGTATACCCCATCTATGGAGCTGGTTTTCCCTCCACATAATGCAGATTACTTTTCTTACTCAATTCAAATGTAACTTGGACAAATAGATAGGCAACTGCAAATTCACCCCTGGTTTACCAATGATGACCCTCAAGGATAGGGGAAGCATGTAGGTATCCAATATATACTCGTGTGGTCCTGTCTTTATAGATTCATATTGGAAAAAATATAAGAGCTAATAATTATCATGGGAATGCAAATTATTGAATGGCCACAAACTTGAAACCCAAAAGGTCGAGCCCGAAGTATCAAATGTAAATACACAACACTGAATGCAAAAGGAAACCTCCTGTATAATGCAACATCCATTTAAATGTCTGAAACACTGAGATTGCACTACAGCTGGGAAAGGACAAAATCCCAGTCCCTCCTGTACAATGATCTCAGACAACCACATACCACCACACTTTCTTTCCTTTTGTTTTCAGTGTTGTTTACTGTGATGTCCCTGCTCTGGGCCAGTAATCAAGGAGCCTGAATCCTCACTACTGACAATGGTGAGGGACGTCCACTTGGAACAAAAATAGATACACACAGTATTTCCAGATGCAGATCTCAGCACCAAGCACAATTTCCAGAGCACACAGGGAACACGCTTAGTCCAGGGGCTGGGTTTCCCTCTCTGTTTCCAGGCCCCCAGTAAGACTCCCCACTGGCACACCTGTAGAGTTGAGCACTCAGCCGAGTGTTTCAAGCCAGATCCTCCACCACCCTCTCTGTGAAACCAGTGCTCTGTGTCCCTGCTCCAATTAGTAGGTAATTTAATTTCAGACTATTTTCCAAAGTTAGCTGAACTGAGATTAACCTCTTATCTTCCAGTATCCGCTGTTACAATATATTAATTTCAACAATTACAATACAGTCTGACATACAGGTGTATTTCTTTTCTGTCCAGTGGGACCCACTGTTGGTACATTTTTCACACAAGCAGCTTTGCCAATACATTTTCCACACAAGCACAAATCAGTTTGATATACAAATGACATATAATTCTTTACAAAAGTCCAGCTAGCTATGCTGGCATGTGTTACACATTCACTGCCCTACTTCTACTGGCATAGCTGGCAATACCTCACAGCAGCACTCCCCCTTTGAAGACTCAAGCTAGTTTTTCAAGTGAACCTTGAGAAACCTTACTTAATGGAAATGAGCCTGTCTGGGAATACATAATCCAATACCCTGTCTAGAGAATCCATGTGCATTAGCATTGCTGACACCACTACGGTACTGCACTGTCATGTCATATGCCTGCAACCCTAGGCTCCAACTTGGCATTTTGCTGGCTGGCTTGAATTAGCCATGTTAAGGGATTGTGGTCTGTAACTACAGTGAATTTCTTTCTACACAGATAGGGTTGAAGTTTCTGCAGTGCCCATACTATGGCTAGACATTCTTTTTCTATTGCTGCATAACATTCCTCCCTAGATTGGAGTCTATAACTTGGCTGAGTACAGCCCCCATCTCATGGTTCAAAGCATCTACCTGCACAGCAAATTATTTGCTGTAATCTGGACTGGCTAACACAGGGATTTCTCCCAAAGCCCCTTTAAGTTTTTGGAGTGCCTGCTTGCAGGCTGGGGTCCATGCTACCTTATCTGGCCTGTTTTTCCTCATCAGGATGTGAAGGGAGCAGCTATTCTACTATAATTGGAACACATTTTCTATAGTACCCCGCTGTCCCCAAGAATGCCCTCACCTGCTTTTTGGTAACAGGGACAGACAATGCCTGAATAGCTTCCACTTTGTCAGGTTCTGACCTAATCTTACCATTCCCCACTCTATGTCCCAAGTAGGAGACCTCTGCCAAAACTTACTGGGCTTAATGTTTAACACTACCCTTTGCAGTCTGCCCAGGACCTCCCTGACATGCTGAAGCTGCTCATGCCAGGAATGGCTGTAGATAGCAATATCATCTGGGTAAGCAATGGTATAATCTCTTGCTCCTGCTAGGATATGCTCTACCAGCCTCTGGAAGATTGCTGGGGCATTTTTCATCCCAAAAGGCATCCTTGTGAACTCGGATAATCCAAAAGGGGTCACAAAGGCTGACTTCTGTCTAGTGGTGGGAGTCAAGGGCATCTGCCAATAGCCCTTGATCAGACCAATAGTGGTCATATACTTAGCCCCACCCAGCTGCTCTAAGGCTTCATCTGTCTTAGGCATGGGGTAAGCATCTGGCTCTGTCTGACTATTTAGGTTTCTGTAGTCCACACAGAATCTGGTGCTGCCATCTTTCTTTGGTAGCAGCACCACTGGGGAGGCCCAGGGACTGCTGGAATCCTGGATTACCCAGTTCCAACATTTCCTGTATCTCCTCCCTCAGAGTCTGTCTGACTCACTTAGACCTTTGGGGTCCTTAGGCCTTTGGGGTCCTGTATCCACATGGTGCTGTGGCAGGTCGGTGCACCCAGGTTTCCTAGAGAAAATGTCCCCAAACTCCTGTAACACTGCAATGATTTCTCGAACCTGGTTAAGGGATAGCCATTGGGACATTGCTACCCCTTCCACTGAGGTGTCAGTTCAAGCCTCACTGAGATCAGTCACTAGATTCCCCCTCAGACTCCTCCTGCCATCCATGCAAATACTCATCACAAGGGCCTCTCTATCATGGTAAGACTTCATCATGTTATCATGGTACAGTTTGTGCCACTATCTCCTGCCTAGCAGGTTTACCATGTAGTTAACATCACTGAACTTCCTTACCACTTTGAAGGGTCCCTTCCAAGCTGCCTGTAGCTTATTGTGTCTGACAGGAATGAGCACCATAACCTGCTGTCCCACAGCATACTCTCAAGCTTGAGCATTCCTGTCATACCATACCTTTTTTTGCTGTTGGACTCCAGTCAGGTTCTCCTGGGCTAAGCCCATGAGCTTCCTAAGCCTTGTCGTGAGGTTTAGAACATATGCCAATATGCCACAACAGACTCCTTGTGAGATTCAAACTCACCCTCCCACTCATCATGAATAAAATTGAAAGGCCCCTTTACCCTATGCTCTCACAGCAACTCAAAGGGTGAAAAACCTGTTCTGTTTATTCCTGGGGTACCTCTCTGTATGCAAACAGCAGATTGGGCAAATATTTGTCCCAATCTCTCTTAAACCAGTCTGCAAATGCCAGCAGCATGGTCTTTAGTGCAGAGTTTAACCTCTCCACAAGTCCATTAGTCTGGGGGAGGTAGGGGGTGTTTTTAGGTGCTTCACCTCACATTGCTCCCACAGACAATCCAGCAGGTCTGACATGAAATGTGAACCTCTATCAGTCAGTATTTCTCTCAAGAGACCCACCCTTCTAAAAATCTCTAGCAAAGCATTTGCCACCTTGTCTGCCTCGATGGAGGACTGAGCCACCACCTCAGGTTATCTATTAGCATAATCTACTACCACCAGGATATACATCTTCACTGTGGAACTTGGGGTACTCAGAGGCCCCAAACTATCCTTAGCTGCCCTCTGAAATGGCTCCTCTGTTACAGGCAAAGGCATCAAGGGAGCCTTGACCTTGTCTTCTGCCTTGCCTACTTTTTGGCTCTGCTCACAGGTCCTGCAGTACCCTTTTACATCTCTTGTAATCCCAGGCCAATAAAAGTTCTGCATAATATGTCTCTTGGTATGCTTTATGCCCATATGACGTGCAAAATGAATGTCACGGGCCATGGCTAGAAGTGCCAGACAGTAGTCTCTAGGTATTACCAACTGTTGTATTACCTCACCTTCTAGTCCTCCTTCAGGGGTCCAGTCTCCCTACAGTAACCCTTTCTTCCAGTATACAGACTCCCCTTTTCTATGAAAATCAGGTGTCTTCCTAGCTACCTCCATTAAGCCTCTTAGTGTAGAGTCCAAGAGCTGAGCCTGTCTTAACTCTATCTATGTGACCCTTCCAGCTCCTCTGACAGCCCTGCCTCACTGTCAGCCTGGGTACTACCACTCACTTCTGCCCTTGCAGTCACTCTGTCCAAGGGAACATCAGTACCTACCAACAGCTGTGGCTCACTTTCAGGCTCACTGCTACAGGGTAGCTTCTTCCTTGAAATATCCACATAACCAGTCCTGGCTTCATGGGTATGGTCTGTCTGGGTCTCCCTCAAGCTACCAGACCCACATGCCTATCTCTAAGCCTGACTACATGTCACTGCATGCACACAAGGTGCTGCATTATCAAATCATTCCCTATCAAGATGTCTGCAGGGATATTCTGTAGCACCTGCTTGCTTGCTTCCATCTGACTGGAATGGACTGCCCAAGCAAGTACAGCTCCTCTTTAACCACTGCAGGCTTCACAATGATTATACCAGAGGCTGTGTCTCTCTTACCAGTGGCCTGTTTTCCATCCATTAAGATAGGATATAAACTCTGAAGATAGTCTGGTGTCCCTGTTGTCTCAAGACAATGTACCACTGGCATACTGTTATTCCTACTTGCTGCCTCCCCCCACATTTTGCTCCCCACCTTGCTTCAGTGGATATCTGTATTCTACATGGCCCCACTGGTAACATTTAAAACATCTAACCCTTGTTCCTGGCCTTGTACCTGAACTAGTGGTTTTCCCTGTTACTGGTGGACTCTGTTGGGGTGGTTTAGGCTGCCCTCCATGGGTTTCCTTATATCCATGTGCAACATTGGGTATCCCTTTCTTGTGCAGTGATGCCCTGCTTGCTAAATAGAGATCCCTTTTCCCCCAGCTCATCTGAAGAGTTACACTCCCGGTCTGCTAACCAGATTCTCATGTTCTCAGGCAAAATGCTAAGGGCTTGTTCCCTTACCAAAAGGTCTGCCAGCCTTTCAAAAGTGGTGACTTGACACCCACTAACCCACCTATGAAATTAAGTGCTTAACTCAGCAATATAATCATATACACTTTCATTTGCCTTGCGTGTATGCTCACAAAACTTTTTTTCTGTAAGCTTCAGGTGTTAACCTAAAACATTCCAATAAACATTGTTTTACTTTATCATTGTTTAAACAATCAGTATCACACAATTTAGAAACAGCAGTTACAGCTTTACCATGAAGTAAAGGGGATCAGGAACCATACCCAGAGCCCTTGGTCAACATTATACTGTTTGCATACTCTTTCAAATACATGAATAAAGTTATCAAAATTATCAGCCTCTGTAAATTGTGGAAGAACTTTACTGACCTTTATTGCTTTTGGGGTTCAGTTATTCCCTTCCCCATTACCCCCATGACTATGACAAAGAGTCAGCATCTTCCTCTCATATTGGCACTATTTATCATTTTCTTCAGCCTTCAAATGCTGCAGTATTTCCGTTGATTCTAATTTCAAACTTTTGGCCTCCACATCAAGTCTGTTTAACTCCAGATGGATTTTTAAGTCCTCTGAGGAAAAGGTGAACTGTCCTGTTTCTGAAGGCTGCAAATCCCCATCACCAGACTGGTAGTCTTCCTAGTTGCTGGTCTGAGCTACAATTTATGCTGAAATAATTTCCTCTTTAGTCAAAATGGCATGCACCAGTCCCTTGGCTTCCCACACTTTGGCCAACAAGTTCTTTGTCAGCTTGCCATAATTCTCTGCTGACATCTTTGCCTGCTTTCCCTGATTAAACTAAACTAACAAAAACAACACTGTTGTGAAAATGAAATTCTGTATGTTTACCTTGTGACTGCTGAGAGTACACACACCTTCAATGACAACTGCTTACATGCTACAGAAATTCAATTAATATCCCACCACTGCTCACCAATATGTGACATTCCTTTTCTGGACCAGTAATCAAGGAGCCTGAATCCTCAACACTGACACTGGTGAGGGATGTTCACTTGGAACAAAAATAGATACAGTATTTCCATATGCAGCTCTCTGCACCAAGCACAGTTTCCCTTAAGAGCACACAGGGAACACACTCATTCTGGGGGCTGGGTTTCCATCTCTTTCGCTAAGCCCCCAAAATGACTCCCCACTGGCACAGATGTAGAGTTGAGTCCTCAGCTGAGTGTTCCAAGCCAAGTCCTCCACTACCCTCTCTGTGAAACCAGTGCTCTGTGTCCCTGCTCCAAGTAACTGACACACACACACACACACACACACACACACACACACACACACACACACACACACACACACACACACGCACACACACCCACACACCCACACACACACAGACACACACACACACACACCTGGGAAAGGCTGGCACAGCTTTACCAGCTATACCCAGACTATAAAGTAGGTCCACCTCCAAGAGAACACTCCAAAACCAGCTACTCTAAGGCTGTTACAAGGGTACCCAATTATACTGAGTAAAATTATTACTAATACAAATGGTAGTATTTGACCAATACAACGATTTCAGGAGTGGCCACAGTGTCACCAAATAAATATAAGTACTCTCAAAGATTAAAATATTCTCTAAAAGACCAGTTGCTATGGAAAGTTTAATTACATTTAATAATAAATAATAAGAGAGCATGACAATTCTAAATATCTGTTTACAATAAACACCAGAGTTTTAATCACAGGAAATATTAAACATAACACACATGGATACATTCACACAGATACAGAAAAGCAGTACTTAACTAATTTCACTATATTTTCCTGACTGATCTAAATAATTACTGTTCCCTGGTTACTTATTAAAGCAAGGCAAGATGAAATGGGTGAGTAGTCTTCCTTTTTGGTCAGGTTTCAAAAACAGACTGCCCTGAGACTTCTGTCTCATCTAGTATTAAACATCATTTCAGTACTGGATTACAGAATGACATCACATATCTGGTCATCTGATTCTAGTTCTCACACTACCCCCTTTGCTAGAAACTGAACCAGAATTTAACATATATGTGTTATACTCACAGATAGAGCTTTGCTGAGATGTGTTATAGTACCTGGAAGCTATATAACGATTTCAAAGCTTCCACCCATCTAGGGTAGCAATTAGTTCATCCCTAAGGAAAATGCAGTAGGATTCCTAGTCCTGATTTTCACAGACATTTCTTCTCTGGTTGCAATAAGAACTGTTAGATACAATCTTTATAGCCTAAACCATGCAATTTAATTTCAGACTATTTTTCACAGTTAGCTGGAACTGAGATTAACCTCTTCTCTTCCAGTATCCTCTGTTACAATATATTCATTTCATCATTTACAATACAGTCTGACATACAAGTGTATTTCTTTTCTGTCCAGCAGGAAGCACTGTTAGTACATTTTTTAACACAAGCAGCTTTACAAATAGATTTTCAAAAAAGCTATCTCTACAAATCAGTTTGATATACAAATGGCATATAATTCTTCACCAAAAGGTTGAGCCTGAAATATCAAATGTAACTGTGATGATATGAGGTATTGCCAGCTATGCTGGTGTATGTTGCACAAACACTGCCCTACATCTCCTGGCATAGCTGGCAATACCTCATATCATCACAGTTACATTTGATATTTCAGGCTCAACCTTTTGGGTTTCTAGTTAGTGGCCATTTGATAATGTTAAATAAAGCCATGTATCATTAGCAACACCATTAAAGAAATAATGGCCTCCTGCACCTGCTGACCATCTTGCCTGCCACAACTGATTGTGTCCATTTTTTTACACAGTGCAGGAATAAGAACTGATCATGGTGTAGATTCCACCTAGGTAGGCATCAGAATATTTTTCTAATGCCAGCTTCACCCCATTACTTTTATGGATGAGGTACATGCCTATGAAATGGGGGCCTGGTGTGCTTGCTTAACCACTTGAGTGATGACAGGTACAATGCACATGCCTCACTTTGTAGATCCAAGCATATCCCAAGCTCATACGATACTTGTTGTGACACTAGTCCTTCAGTGGGTGTTAGTAGTGCAGAAAAAAGGACTGTCTTTCTTCCCCGAATGGGCAAGCCATTGTCAACTTCTCAGTTCCATGTTCCATGACTTTCTCCCCAGTGCCTGAGGCATGAATCAATCTCAGATTGGCTATACCTCTATGAGGGCTTTATGTCTTTCATATATAAGTCTTCTATCTTCAACCACTTTCTCCCCAGTGCCTGAGGAATGAATCAATCTCAGATTGGCTAGGCTTTGGTGGGGGCTTTATGGCTTTCATACATAAGCTGGTTCTCAAAGATTGTTAATTTTTTTCTATTCCATTTTTTTCTCTCTGAAACAACATGCCTTTATCAATGAGGTCAAGCGTTCTTTTTCAATACTGTATATTTGGAATCCATGTATGAGCCCATACACTGGTAAATTATGCACCATTTGTTACTTATCTGAAATCAATGGGGATGGCTTTTGCACCCCATTTTGCATTTATAACCAATATCTGTAAAACTGGTTAGAGCACTGATCAAAATTGTAATTTTTATTTATAAGTATGTCTTATGTGGTATCTGTTAAGAATTTGTGGACATGGAACTGTGCATAGAGAATGTGTGCACTCGTCACATCATTTCTTTATAAATTACAGGAAGGTTGACAGATCTTTTAGGATAGGGGATGGCAGGACGATGTGTCTTGTAATATTGCTGGGGCACTCCATTTTCCTCTGTCATTCAGTCTTTTGACTTGGGTCCCTTCTAAAGGTGGAGTAGTCATACTGGAAGACGGGATAGATGAGTCCTTGAATACAGGAAGGTAGCATAATCTTTGAGAATGTTTGTGAAGTCTACTGGAGATAAATGCTTTTCAGGACAAACTAAAAAAAAATAACAGAAGAAAAATTATGAATATTGCCTGATAAGGATAATGGATGTTGGGTAAACGTAATATTCTTGGTCCTACAGAGAATTCTTCTGCATCATTATATATGATACTTAGATTCTTGTGAATGTTTTCAGATGGAGTTTCAGCGATATTGCACATGCTGGATAGCTCAAGTTCAATTCTTTAATTATATGTAAAATTATATTGATTCTGCTTGACAGTCCCAGAACCACCGCAGGCAGGTTCTTATCCTTAGTTCCTTGTGGAATACTGTACAATCAGAGTTTGCCTTTTTATAGTTGCTATGTGTGGATCAAGACATTTCTAGTTTATCAAGACAGCTTCTTTGAACCCATCTCTCCAGTATTCCAGCGACTGATTTCTCCATACTGAATTCCTAGGTATTTAACAGTTTTGAGTTCAAAATAATGGGATGCCGCAAATTCCTGAGTGCCCCCCTTCAATTCCCATTTTTTTAAATTTTATTTTTATTTATTTATTTTTACAGGTTTAAATAAAGGCTGATGTCATCGCATATCCCCAGCATATCCTGCAAGGGGCGTGCGTGATGACAATAGCTTTATGAGGTAGATGACTGCCTATCAGACTCGGTCAGATTTCGTCTGTTAATTTTTGGATTGTATAGCAGCAGCAATTCAATCAATATAAAGAAATATTTGGTGGAAAATATGCCTTGAAATCCACAATCTAGTTTAATTCAACATATTCTGTCTCATTTTTAATGTCCCCATCACGCAAACTGACATTCACTTTCTGCAAAACTAAAAATTTAAAATTATGCTGTGTATCATGATCAATTACATGCTTAGCTAGTGCATTCGTACATTTGCTGTTATGTATGTCATTGAGATCTTCCAAAATTCTTTCTTTTAACATGCGATTAGTCTTGCCTATGTAAAATGCACTACATAAATTACACTTTGCTAAATAAAGCACGTTTCTTGTGGAACAATCAGCATAAAAAGAAAGCTCTATAGGCTTATCATTTAGTGGATGTCTGACCATCCAAGCAGACCATATATAGGTACAAGCTTTACAAGCTCTACAGGGGTGGGTACCTCTACGCTGTGAGTTAAACCTCACATATATTATGGTGCTTGTAACATAACCTTTGTTTCAAGTTTCTATTATTCTTTAGCTTCATTCAGCTTTATTTTCCACCTGGCCTCAATAGCACTGTGTCTTTAAAACCTCTTTTGAAGAGAAGAGGTTTACCACATTAATTAATTAATTAATTAACTGTTTATGATGCATTCCTAAGCCTTGTTTTTATTGGTCAGTTCTTGTATTTAAATCCAGGATTTTTATCAGTTTGTATTTAGGTCTGAAGAAGAGGGTTACCTCGAAAGCACTTACCTTTTTGTTATTTTTATTTGTATTAAAGTGCTTTTATCTCCAGCCGAAGTGTCTTTTCTCTATTTCTATGTCTATAAACAAATCAGAATTTACAATAATTTACTCAGTGGTCTTCATTTTCCTTTTTATATAGGAAAATAAATGTTTCTAAAATTTGAGAAGCTGTCTCTTAAACTTCTCATTGGTTAAGACTAAAGGCCTAATAAATGCATAGAAGTTGAACAGGTAATGTTTGCCCAAGCAAAGGGTACAAAATCATCCCCTGTATTTGTAAAGTTTAAATTTTCCAAAGCTTCAAAAAAACAAAATGTAGCAATAACTGAAGCTGATTTGGCCAGGCATCAAAAAGATTGTGCATCTTCCAAATTTCAAATGTGACTGATCTCTGTATATGTGTGTGTGTGTGTGTGTGTGTGTGTGTGTGTGTGTGTGTGTGTGCGCGCACGGTGTGTGTATGCGTTGGGGGATAACTGGGGCTAAATTCTATGTAAGCCAGCATCAAATATGCTTTTCTTGTTGTTGTACATCATTTTTTAGTTATTTTTGTGATCTAGAAAGCTGTGCTATCTATGGTCTGAAATATGTTAAACAAAGAATGTACAATGAAATACATAGTGAAAAGTTAGTGCTTGTGGAAAAGCTCAAAAGAAAGCTGGGCTGGCAAGTGACAATATTTTGCTGAAACATGACATTTGCATGAAAACTGTGGTTACAGAACTGTGCAAGATGAAATTGTTGTATTAGGCAAAACTAGTGCAGTTTTGCATGTTTAATATTTTGTCTGTTATTCAATTTGTGTTTGAACATTGGTATCCCACAATTCCATTGGTGTGGGCGGGGTTACGATATTATGTATGCATATGTTATGTTAATAAGTGTACAGATTTTTGCTCAGTTGTACCTACTTTTCATGGGCCTTTGTCCAGATTTTTGATGTTTCCAGGTTGAGAGGTATGTGTCCAGCACTGGAAAAGTTGTGAGGAGTCTAAATTTGTAATGAGAAGAAAACTGTATATAGTTTGCAACAAATAATTTCAGTTTCAGAACATTTAAATGTATTGCAAACTTCACTGACTGATGAATTTAAGGTTAATGTGATGTTAAGGCATTTGGTATCAGTAACGTTTGAGTAAAACAACTACCATTATCTATCCATTAAGAAGGAACAACTACACAGATGTATGTCTTATGCTTAGTAGTACGCTTTCTCTCACCACAGAACCATTTACTTGTGAAGCTGATATTAAATGCGACCTTTTACCCAGTGGACCTGTTGACTATTGACATTTTTTCTTTTTTTTTGTTTTTTTTGTAATGTGTGCTTGTTGACATACTGTACTAAGTGTTTTATTCTGACTGCACTGCAGATTCAGTTATTGATGTGACAGGAATCCTTCTTAACAGAGACTTCAGATTCAGTTGCTACCATTTGCTTTTGACCAGCAGGGATTAGAAAACATGCTTTGACCTCTCTGTTGCTTAAGGGCAGAAGGGTCTAAGTAAGTATAGAACAAAATATGCATATAAAGAGTCATTTTATATTTCCAAGCTGCAGCACATTTATAGAAGAAGAATTACCACTAGCAGAATTTGAAATGTTTATTGCATATGTTTATATATAGATTTTGTACAAACAGTTGGAGTGTTCAATTTAATCTTATGCTGCTGTTTGTGCAATTAATTCCTGCTGTCTAAAAATCAAGTTTTTTCCTAAAAATATTTTTCTCTAGACTTCTTAGTTGCTGAACTGCCAGTTTCATTGTATTGATCCCAAATGCAAGCTGAAAATATTTCTTCCACTATTATTTATAACTTCATCTGTTACCATCACCATGTGTCAGGGTTGGGGTTATCTCTAACTACAGGTAGCTAGCTGTTTTCTCGGTGTAGTTAAAAATAAATATCTTTTTTTAGGCCATTTGAGTAATTTGTGTTATTTTTTGTGTGTGAATGTGTGTGTGTGTGTGTGTGTGTGTGTGTGTGTGTGTGTGTGCGTGTGTGCAGGTGTATACACGTACAAATCAGCTGCCTTTAAAACTGACTAAAATACATAATTGTGCCTTCTGCAGACTGTCATATGGAATAGTATGTTTTTTGTGACTGTTCTGGAAACTGCTTGAGATGCTGAGAAATGTTATTGAGTTATAGAATATAAAATTATATGCCTCAACAAAATATCTTTTTCTACACTTCAGCAGATTTATTGCAAATAATGTATAGAAGAAGAATAGACTGTAGTTTCTTTAAGAATTTGATATCCCCCAAATATGCTGTTAATAGGATATGCATATCTCAAAATCTCATATTGGCTATTTTGAGTTGTCTTTGCAGAAGCTGAAATATTTTTCAAGTGTAAGATACATTTTACAAATTCTACTGTTGACAGAATAAATAATCTTAGTTTTTATGTATCTCTGACAGAATTAATTTCTTAGATATGTGGCTTTGGGAATATCACATTTATTACAAGATCGTCTTGATCTTGTGACACCAGAAGCCAAGGTTTGTTTGATTATAGTGTGCCAGTGTCAGATTGACAAACTATGCACTATATTTTGATGCAGGTCCAGAAGGTGGTATGTTCTCTTCTGACATCAGCTGCTTGGACTCATGTTCCATTACAACCACTGTTGCGTAACAGAATGGGTGCTGCATTGCTACGGTGCCGCCCTTTGAATGAAACATTAAAGCAATGTTCCACATGTCTGAATAAGTCATACTTAACAATTCCATAATATTTAGTGATGATAAGCATGTAATTCTACTGTGTTCTGCTCGTACGCCTCCATGGTCAGTATAAGCATAACACTTTGACTCTTTTTTTTCTAGGTTATTTTTGCCCATGCATCTGCTAAAAATTAAGCCTCTCCTTAACCAGACAGTGTCAATTCATTCCTCTGGGGATTCTACCCAGAATACAGGTAAAAGCTATCCAAGAAGGCTATCATTAAGGCAACCATGAGGATGCTTTGCACTTTCACTGGCATCTCAGCAATGAGAGCATTTGAATGGCATAACCCCCACCTTCTGGGAGGGGGATGTATGAACCACATCACCATTTTGTCCCACAATGTCCTTCCCTCATGAGTGTGTGCCTGTGCACAGTTGATGTGAAGACTGACACTCATCAGTGGCTTGATGAGTCTTACTCCTACTCCCAGGCTGTCACTCTGTATTACTGACCATCCTCTGAGGGATACTGATAGTGTGTATGGTTGGCTTTGCCCTTCCTTCCCCACTAATATAGGTCTACCCATCCAGTCCATTAAGTGTCTGAGCACTTAATTGAACTCTGGTTGCCTGGACTGTAGTCAGGGCTTTATCTTTTATGATACCAGTGCTGATTAACATTCTACTTTGACTTTCCCCCCCAAAAAAGGCGTAATAGATTCAGTGGAATCTATAAAATTAACAAAATTTAATTATTAAAAAATTAGCTATACATCGCATAAAATGTAGTTAGCATAAGCATCCCTAAATAAATAAATAAATAAATAAATAAATAAATAAATACATTCATCTTGTCTAGTTCCATTACATCTGATTTAAGTTTATTGCACAGAAAGACTCTATATTGAAATGTTGGCACCTGCACTGCCAAGTGCCGACAGAACAAAAAAAATAACAAAAGTGCAGGAGAAAAGTGAATTTCAAACATTGATCTTCTTTTTCATTAATCTTTTTTGCAGGTGCAAGCATCCCTGCACCCCCCCCCCCCAGTTTGGAGCAAGCCCCTCACACCCATGAACTTATGTAAACCAACTCTGAGATTGCCATACCTCGGAGGAAAGGGAATATTTCAAAAAATGTCTATCTCAGACTTGGTCTATACAAGTCTGTTTTTGGTTATTCTGTCTCAAAGTCAGGACTCACTCATGCAGGTCCTGACTTTTCAAATGGTTACTATGCAGAAAACTATACAAGGACTCATATGACAGACTGATCAAAGGACAACTTATATTGTAATTTTTTTCTGAAAGCAGTGTTTAATTTAGATGAGTGGATCTGTATCAGCTTTTACCATGAATGACTAATAATGCAGTCATAATATCCAACTTATTGTCATGGCAATAGAGTTAGACTACCACTACAGATGTAGACAGACTCAAAGAACTGTAATGGAAAGTGCCCAAGCTGCATGCATTCAATTGGATTCATATAATAATAACTAGTGGGAAAACAGTATGTTGAAAATGTTGAAAGTCCAAGCACTATAAGAACATTTCTTAGAACAGCAAAAATGTAAGTGAGGATAGAGGAAATGTACTATTTCTGTGACTGAAGTCCCTTAGAATGTTGCTCTTTCTGTGAGGTACAGTGATTTCAGAGCCAGTTTCCATAAACAGCAGGAGTATTAAGGTACACAGGGGGCAAAGCCAGTGTTCAAAAATGCCTTACAATTATAACTAATTAGTATTCTCCTTTCACTTTTATGATTCTCGTAATGCCTAAGCAGAGGGTTCTCTTTGTACTTGTGTGTGTGTGTTTTTGTAATTCAGCTTTAATCACCATTCACCTTGGGGGGGGGGGGGGTGCTTGGGTTCGCGTCCCAAATGAAAGCCAATATTTTCCTTTCACTTCTGTGATTCTTAGTCGTATAACTGAATTTTGGAAGTCTCTTTTTGTCAGAATCATACTTTAATTTTTGAAGTGTCAGAACTTGCAGTATTAGGGCTCATACTCTAGATAAGGGTGAGATATCAGGTAGTGCTGCTTGCTCTATCAGCTTCTCTTTTTGACCATAAAATAGTGTTCAGGAAAGCAGACCACATGATTTAGATACTGGTACTCTGACATTTTCTAAAGGTTCTAAATAATTAAAGACATACCAATATAATTCATCCTGCTATTATAGAAGCAAAAGCATCTGTCTTCTACTGAAGTACACGTTAACATATATATATATATATATATATATATATATATATATATATATATATATACATATATATATATATATATACACATTTTACTTTCAACCACTATTTATCGTAGAAACATATGAATGAGTCATACTTCTTTGATTTGTCACTATTGAGAAGCATCATTTGAAAAACATATAAAAACAAAAAAGCCTTATTTTATGGGGGCAACCCTCATGTATCTGTCAAATGGGGGTTCTGCCCCCACATTGGTTGCACTACAATATGGAAAAGTGAAACAATATAGTAGAGTACATTCTATACAAGTCACAGTGATATAACAAAACATGATAGAACTAAATCACACAAAAACTGCTTGCAGCAAATGTTGCAAGAAGTGTAGATATACCGTACTTACACATGAACTGCTCAACATTTTGATCTGTCAATGGTAACATTATATTACATATACCTATCGGCATTATTAAACACTTCACCAGCACCACATTTATTGCTTTTCAGTTCATGAACTATCTGAATATGTATCTGTCATTTTATGTACTCTTCCAAATCTTGAAAACTTTGTTGATAGAACTTCTTTTCTGGTTTCATTAATTGTTGTTATACTTAGGATCTCATATTTAGGTGACTCTTCTAGATTTGCAACCACCTCTTCAAATATCTCATGGAACCCTGATTTGGATAGTTTACTAGCTATTTTTATATGTACTTCAACACTGTTAGAAGTACCTTGCTTAGTCTGTTTGTATCACACAGTCACTTAGAAACTTATTCTTAATAAACTTATGTTTTCTTTATCTTCTCAGCACTTTGCGATCTACCATTTGAAGAATAATACTAGCTACTCACATTTTCTTCAAATAACTACCGCTGGTTCATTCTCACTGGAAATATGCTGAATTCTCAAATGATCTTCCATCATTATCTTGACTTATTCTGTCTCAGTTTCTCAATCTGATGTTGTTTTTCTAACTAATCTCACTATATTTTCCTGACTGATATAAAGAATTACTATTTTCTGGTTACTTACTAAAGCAAGGCAAGACGAAGTGGGTGAGGGGTCTTTCTTGTCAGGTTCCAAAAACAGACTGCCCTGAAACTTTTGTCTCATCTAGTATTAAAGCATCATTTCAGTGCTGGATTACAGAATGACATCACATACATCTGGTCATCTGACTCTGGTTCCCACACTACACCGTTTACAAGAAACTAAACTAGAATTTAGTACATATATGTTACCATACACACAGGCAGAGCTTTGCTAAGATGTGTTATAGCATCTGGAAACTATGAAACCATTTCAAAACTTCCACCCTTCCATGGTAGCAATTAGTTCACCCCTAAGGACAATACAGTAGAATTAGTCTTGGGTTTCACAGAACTTTCATCTCTCTGGCTGCAATCACAACTGTAAGATACAATCTTTATGGCCTAAACCAGGTGAATTATTTTTCAAAGTTTAGCTGGATTGAGAGTAACTTCTCTTCCAGTATCCTCTGTTACAATATATTAATTTCAACAGTTGCAATACAGTCTAACATATAGGTGTATTTCTTTTCTGTCCGGCAGGACCCACTGTTGGTACATTTTTAAGACATGCAGCTGTACAAATCAGTTTGATATACAAATGACATATAATTATGTACAAAGCTCCAGCTAGCTGTGCTGGCATATATTACACATCCGCTACCCTACTTCTCCTGGCATAGCTGGCAATACCTCACATTATCGCACTCTTCATCAATTCTATTTAGCCAGAATCATACTTAACATTAAGTGCTTTGAATTGTTTTTCATTTGGCATAACAGAATCCATTTTCATTTGAACTGAATGTATAGCATACATACATACAAATATTTCAAGCATGGGAATTAATGCCCTTCTAGCTTGCCAATATACCAAAACACTTATTTCTTCTTTATAGCTTATTAAGCTCTTTCAGGTCTGTCTGGGCATATTTTGTTAGGCTTTATAAAAGTAGCTGTTTTATTTACCCCGTTAGTAGATTCCATGCATTTTTTAATCATAGACACACTATTAATTCTGCTCAATAGTTTTGCAATTACAGTGTCCTAGACTACTAGAATTTTTGTTGAAACATGCATCACGGTTGAAAATTTCAGGAACTATCACCTGTTAAACATTTAAGACCAGTAAATTAAGTTCCATACTTGTGAAGCAAATTACTACTCTTTACATGCATGTGATTAATCCATTTCACAGTATCAAGCATGTGATAAGTAAAATGTCCCACTATAGCTGTTGTTATTCCAATTAATTTGAATCTGGTATATCTTGTTTTTATGAAAAACACATTTTCTGGTCTTTCCCATCTTCATGAACATAACATATCCATTATTACATTTTTTTCATAAAACACATCATTCACCTATTTGGAAAAATATAAAAATCAAACAATAGTAAGCATGCCAACACATTTTAACATTTGCTGCCCAAATCACGTGCTTTCATTTTACTCTATAAAGATAATTTATTTCCCCTTAAGTTTCCATCATAACTAATCATTTTACCATTTTATGGGCTACACTCTATGGATTCTCATTATTTAAGTTTATTCCATTGCTTGTGGGCTGTTTACCCCTGTATTGTAACCAGGAAAGCCTTTTCATTTATATATTTCTGTCGTGCTTTCCCAGTCAGTCTTCTACTTTCATAGAATGGGATCTTTTCTGTCGTTGATATCTTCCTGAGGATTCATTCAGATTCCCAGCATGGGCCATACAGCCCGCTATAAAAAGGACCTGTTTTCAAGATGCATCAAGGTGCATCGGTTTGCAATTCAGAAACACATTAGCTGCGTTTCTCTGAATCACTGAAAGTACCATGAAGTACACATCAGCACTTCCTGCAGTAGTTAACAGTGTAGGGGCCACAACATGAAAGCACAGGCACCTCTCCTGATTCACACTCCCGTGCACCACACACACACACACACACACACACACACACACACACACACACACACACACACACACACACACACACAATCTATATACTTCATAGCTTTCCTTAAGTTGTCTGAATGTCTCTGATGTGTCCTTTTAATGCCATCATAAATTACAGAAGATTGCAGTCATGCATTAATATCAGACATTAGTGTTTCACACATCATACACAACTAAGTTCTCCCTGGTGTGGTGCTTCCCCCAGTTCCTGTAATATTAAACTGCCACGAAGGGAAGAGAAATTACACTCTAGTGGTTCCCCATTCCCTGATCACTGTTCTGCCAAAATGCTGCTCAGGCATGACTTTTCAGTATTATCCCTGGTGGCTAGTGGCTCCAGCCACCCACTGATACCTGTTGCATTAAATTACCACAAAAGCGTGTCTATAATCTTTATTACTAATGCTGCAGATTCTGCTTATTAATCTAGAGTTGTGTGAAAGTATATCAGCCACCCCAACATCTCCATCCAATAGCATTCATGCATACACTCACACACACACACACACACACACACACACACACACACACACACACACACACACACACACACACACACACACACACACACACACACACACACACACACACACACACACACACCTCCTAACCCTACCTTACCACTAAACTCCCCAGTAGTTACCTCTACCATGATGGATGAACGCAGCCTTTTGGCTATGTTGACTACCGTGAGATATAAGGAGCAGCTGTACTAATCTACACAGACTGCCTCATTATCATGTAGCACAGCCATGGAGTCAGATGGACACAGCACTGCATGTCTTCATGCAAAAACATCTTGTTAAGGTTGTCTCAGAATAACAAAAGGTTAGCACGAGGTGTGCACCTTGTGTGAACCTCACAATAGCCTTTTTAAATCCCAGGTTCTTGTTTTTCAGTAGCAATCTAAGATTTCCGTTTGTTATGTAATTGTTGTCTTTGCTGCAATTAATATAACACTTAACAAAGATGTATGGTGGCTGGATATTCCTAGTTTCATTCTTAGGTTAGCATGAATAAGCCCTTAGACAGCATAATTTCAATATTAAATGTATTTTAATTATTGCATTTGTTCACTGGGATAGTCCAAATGGCCAGAAAGCTACTTCTTTTCAGCAGGGGCCCTGGGAGAAAAGCTCCAAAAGAGCTATAGCATTTAATAAAGAACATAGCAAACAGAGGTATACAAGTAACCAACAAATATACAAAATTTAAAAAGAGTATCATTAATTAATAGCAACATCGTGTAAACAGCTATGAAACATATTTGGAAATGAACTTGGCAGAAGGAGAAAAAGGGGAAAATGGAAAATTCATATTAAGAGGTGAGAAAGAATAGTTTAGGATAGGTAGAAGGAAGAAGAGCAAGAGGCAGAGGACAAGGAGGGGAATTTGGACCGATAACTGACGATAAAGTGTTTAGAAAGAACAGGAGAAATTATGGGGAGAATGTTTATCATCCAGGAGTTGTGCAAGCACAGATACAGATATTTTTTTAGGTATTCTTTTGTTTGTGCTTTAAAAGAGTTGGTGTTTACTGTGTTTCTTAAAGTCAGAGGGAGGGAGTGTCAACTTTTGGGCAGGAAGGGGGAGAACAGAGTCACCAACTGAGTTGTTAACTTTTTTAACAGTTAATAACATTTTGTCAGTGGTTATCAGCTGTCTACATGGGTTATAAAGTTGGAAAATATTTTCCAAACTGGGGTATTTGTTTGCATGATTAATGAGTTTGTGGGAAGTGACTAGTTGGGAAAGTGTAAGGTAATGCTTTAGCTTTACCCATTGATGTTTTTTAAGGCCAGGCCATGTTGTGTCCTATAATAATACTCACTCAGTGGCAAATTTAGCCACCTTATTATAGTACTGTTCCAAGATCGAGAGTTGAGTGGATTGTAGTTTAATTAAGATAGGAGCAGCATAAAGTAGTTTGGATAAGAAGGATTGAGCTATACTTTTTCTGGTATTTCATGTGAAGTACTGTTTGACTTGCTTTTGGTGGGTGGTTTTTACTGCTTGTTTTATATGATGATCAGATTTTAACCTTTCATCAGTAGTGATTCATAGAAGCTTAATTTTACTTAACTACTTCTATGCTGGTGATGTTAGAGGAAGTTATTTTGAAATTCTTTTTGTAATCAGTTGAATGCTTCGGGGTAAATAGGATCATTTTTTTTTTTTGTGGTTAAGAAGTAGTTATGTATCAGACGGCAAGGCCTTTGTGATGGAGAAAGATTCTTGAGTGAGTTGTTTTGATTTATCTATGCTTTTTGCAGAACGGATGATTGTTGAATCATATTTGTACTGTATGATGGTGGTTTGTTTAGAAGCTAGGTGCTGATCATTAATGAATATATTGAACAACAGGACCCCTAAAATGGATCCATGAGGGGCACCCACTGTAATGGGAAGGAGAGAAGAGATGTCTTTTCCTCATTTTACTGCCTGTTGCCTATTTGAAAAGTAGATGGAGAACCAAGATAGTGATTTTGTATGTGTGCCTAAGCAAGGTAGTTTTTGAAGCAATTTCTGGTGGGACACCATGTTGAAAGCTTTAGATAAATCTAGAAGTGCTGAGACTAAGATACCAGAGTTTTGATACTGGTTAACAGATATTATAAAACAAAGGAGAGCTGTACATGTTGTATGAAAAGGACAGAAGCTGTGCTGTGCAGGAGAAAGATGCAGTTATCAGGGAGAAAGCTTTGAAGCTGAGACTGAATACACTTCTCCAGAAGTTTTGAGAGTGGAAACAGTATGGCTATAGGTCTTGAGGGGTCCATATCAGTTCCGGAAAAATCAGTTCAGCAAACTGCATTTTCAGTGCACGTACGTCGAACATGACGTTTGTTGAACTGTTCGTATTGAGATCGCGGTACAGTGAGGATTGGGAAATTTGCCCTTTCCCCACTGTAGTGCAATCTTGGAAATGGTATATATAATTAGTGGGGGGTCTGGGGGGCACATCCCCCCATATGAGGGGAATTCAATGAACAGCATTTTTGATGAAATGTCATTTGCTGACCTGATGGTTCAATGTAGTGATATAGACCCATCCTGAGAGCTCACTGGAGTTACCATCCTTAGGGAGAGGAAGAATATAGTATCTTTTACATAGCATAGGGACACAACTTTTGATGATGGAGCAATTTATTAGGATAGAGATAGAAAAGCCTAGGACATCAGCAGGAATATTTAAGTACTCATTTGGTATGTTATCAGGAGCATGGGTGTTAAGTTTTAAGGTAAGTAACAGCTAAATTGAGAGTGGTTTTAGTGCCAGTGATTTGGGAACAAACAAGGGGGGAGAAGAACCTGTATCTGCCTGTTTAATAAGAGAAGTTATTATTTGGTTGAAGTGGGTATTAAATTCACTGGCTATGCTTTTAGTTTAGTTAGATGAACTAAGTGTAGTTTGTGTTGATGCACTGGGTTGTAATAGTTGGTTGACTGTGGTCCAAAAAGCTTTGTGGTTGTTAAAATGTGCTGCTTGTATATTAATGCAGTAGTTTTTTTTTTTTGTCGGTTTTGATTTGATTTGGTGGATTTTCTGAGACATTTATAGTATCAATGGGCAGCTATGATTTTAACTTGCTTCCATTTTTTCACAGCTAAGTTTCTCTATTTCATGAGCAATTTGGTACTTTTTGAGAGCTAGGGTACTGGGTTTGATTTAATTCTTTTTGTTCTTATTGGGGCTTGTTCATTTAGTATGTTAAGGAAAATTGAGTTGTAGATTATTACAGCTTCATTGAGTGGAAGGGGTTGAAGAGGCCACCAGTTGACTGATTTTAGTGCTGTGATGAATTGGTTCTTACTAAAGGAGAAGAGGTTACAAGCAAGGTTGTACTGATGCGTTTTTTGGTTAGGTTTATGATGTCTTATCATAAAGATGGGTAGGTGATCACTTAAGATATTGGGTAAGGCACCTTATGAGAGGATTTTATTTGGGGCATTACAGAAAATCCAATCTAATGTAGAGGTTCTACCAGAGTTTTTGTTGTACCTTGTAGAAGCTGAAATAAGTTGAGTGAAACCATGTAGATTAAAGAAATTAGAAGTGCTACTACTGTCAATAGTTTGCCAATCAATATTCAGTATTCGGGTCTCCTAAATGATTGTTTCAAGTGCTTGATATCCAAGAGAGAAGTTTGTCAACAATAACTATGTTATTTCCTGGGGGTAAGTAAGCTTTTATAATGCAAGGCTTTTATGAACAAAGTTGTTATAATTATTTTGAAAAGAATGAGGGTGGGCTTATATGAGCCCTTGAGATGTTTTAAGTATTCTTCTAGATAATGGCCACCCCACCATCTTTCTGTGGGCTCTGTCTAGTCTTAAGGTGTTATATTCCTGTAGTAAGATTTTTTCATGATTTATTTCTTGTTTAAGCCAAGTTTCTGTGGTCACTGGCATATCCAGGGAGTGGTAGGCTATCCAAGCATGGACATCAGTAAATTTGCTTCTTATGTTCCAAAGTTCAGCTGTGTATAGGTGCAGACTGCATGGCTTTTTATGGCTAATGGATGACTATTTTGAGATGTGGCAGACTTGTTATTCTGTTGAGTGATTTTATGACCTGGGTTTGGATGGATGACCCAACATGCTTTTAAGTGAAAAGACAGCAAACAATGTCTATAAGGATGTTTGAATTTCAACTTTAGTTTAGGGGAAAGCTTGTTGATTATGTTGTTGTGTGTATAATACTTTACTTTGAGGAGGTTGACAGTTGCAGAGGAGAGGAGACTGGGGGATATTAGTAGTTGAAGATGTGTAGTGTTTGGGAGATGACTGTGGTAGGTATGGAGAGTTGTGCATACAGGTAGGTGGTGGTAAGATGTAAGGTAGGCAGCAGTTGTGATGGCTATTAGAACAATTATGTAGAATAGTAACATTGCAGATTTGGAGTAAATGAGAATAAAATTGAAGAAGATTATAGAAACAGAATGAATGTGAATAGTAAAAAGAAAATAGATGTTAAAACTAGGAAGTAGTTAGAAGGGAGATGATGTGATGATAAGAGAAAAAAATAATTGTTAAAACTAGGAAGTAGATTGAGGGTAGTACTGGGTAGGTGTATAATAGAAAAGTAGGAGAACCTATTGGAATGTAGAGGAGGGTAGGAGGGGAAAATGAGGGAGGTTTAGCTTAAGGTCTGATTGGCTGGTGTATTAATGATGTGAGGAAATGTGGCTGGTATATACCTTTAAGAGGGGTGGGAAGTAGGTGGAGTTTTGGGTGGAGACCAGCTTCTATAAATGGAATGGAATGCGAGGTGGCTGGGGAATAAAGGTTGGGAGGGGACCGTAATGGGTAGCAGCTCCCACACCACCAGGAGGTAATTACTGTATGCATGCTCAGTGTGAGGAAGACACAAAGCAATGAGTTATCAATCAGGTACCTGCTATACAGGTTTCTTCTGCCTTTCAAATGTATTTAAAATAAAAAAAATGCTGCTTTACTAAAACACTGCTTAGAACAAAGTATAGTTGTATTTCTGTAGCCTGAGGAGATACTGACATTTATACAGTAATGTTGTATTATTATCCCAGTTTATGGGGGGGGGTATGGATGCTCCTAGGGGATGTGGAAGCAATTCAAAGGCTAGAAATTCTGCAAGTAAGCATGGAGGTCTCTGTGCCTGTATGTAGTACTACAAAACAGACAGTTATATTTGATGGTTTACAGTTATTTTTGGGCACTTTTTCCAGGAAGAAGTTTTCCCACAGAAATATTTCTTCCCATTTATGATATTCACATGTGCTGACTCTGTTGGATTACCTGATCAGCTAGGATATGGAAGGTGTGCATGACAGGCATCACTTATAATAAGGAGAGCTAGTGAGGTCAAGCCGGTAACAAGAACTGCAACTGTGTACTGACCAACTAGGATATGAGAGGTATGTGGAGTTGAACGGTTTCACCTTTCTGTCAGTTATGCATGACAGGCCTCACTTATAGTAGGGCATGAGCTAGTGAGGGCAAGCTGATAACAAAAAACACAACTGTGCACTGGTCAATTATAATTTTTTTGCAAATGTCCGGCTCTGAGCATCCCCAAAATGTATGGTCCCAGTCTCCTAGGTCCCCCTTTGTGTATCTCCAACATGCAGTATTTAGTTCTGGGAACATTTTCTTGCTCCTACCTGGAGTGTAAAAGTTGTACTGTTGGACGTGCTCCACTTAAAGAAATCCTAATCCCTCCAAGCTACATGTTCAGGGGACCTAAACCTTGTCACCACAATAAACAGAACATGCTGGAGGGATAGATTCCTGTCCCAGAGACTTCCCATACTCTGGAACAAACTACCTATCTATAGTAAACAAAGCTCCTCATTAGCACTCTTCAAGAAAAATCTTGATGACTGGATGGGAAATAGGAAATTCAACCCGAGGATCACTTCTGTGGCTCTGCTCAACAGGGGCACAGGAAAATAATTTTCTTGGGTGGCAAAAGCCAGGGTACCTTTTTGGCTAGGCTTATATAGGCCCTAAGACCAATAGCCTAGTACCTACCTATGAACCTATGAATCTATTTGTATAGATATTGCCATGAAAATATGCTAAATTTCTTTGTCATAGTAATGCACTTGGGTGTAAGACATATTTCACTCCATTTCATTCATTCTAGGGTTATGTTCAGCCTTCTTTCTTGTTCATGCTTTAACTTTACTGATTGATGTTTTTACTGTTTTGATTGACCTTGTATACTCTATTCTTTAACCTTTTCCCTGCACCCTCTGTTGTCCTAGTTTGAATTAGAATATTTTCTATGTCTGAAGAGCGTCCCAATCTTTTCATTTATGCAATCATTTGACTTTGCTTCCTACAGAACCATACATGGCAGGTAATCTGAGTGGACAGGTAGCATGGAAGAGCATACTCATCTGAATAGGAGCATTCCCTTGACTCCACTTAGTCCAATCATATTATATAAGATGTTGCATCTACAGATTGTAAACTAAGCAACATCTAGAGTTTAATATGTGCCCCATGAGTGCTAAATATTAAAAGTATAGTTTGATTAAAAATTAAGAAAATGCATTGATCAACCCCATCTTCAACACACTGTTCCTGTGTGCCACCACATCCTCAGGCAGTGATACCCCATAGTGAAACACACTTCTGAAACTTAGTTCCACATCATGTCTCCATTTATCAAAAACGTGCAGCTACATTTTATAAAAAAAAATCTTTATAACATTGCTGGGGTCATTCTGTATGCTGTTGTACTGTAATATTCTTCCCAGCTCACATTAAACGCTACAAACTTCTACAGCCATTCACAAGTCTGCTTTTTTAATATATGCAAATACTAGCCTCAACAGAGTACATACATTTGTGTCATAACTATCATCCTTGAAATGCATTTTCTTTAGTCTGAACAAATGCTTCCAGGAAACTGCTTCAGAAATAGCTGAAATCGGAGGACTGTCACAACAGAGGATTCAAAGATCACCAGTGCAGTCCGAGATACAGAGAAAAAGAGTGAGAGAGAGAGGGGGGGGGGGGAGATAAAGGGAACGAAAGATACTGCTTTTTCAGCCAGAACTGGGGCACAACATATGATTCCTAGTACTAAGTATGTCGTGTTGGTGTTGAACTTGTGCATGTAGGGCAACTGAGTGTGTATTACACAATATACTGTGTACTGGTGATACATGCATAACTCTTTTGGCTAGCCATAAAAAATAAGTTAACAAGTAATTTTCTTTCAAAATTATGGCATAAATGCATCACTGAACATAATTTTTGGAAGCCACTGGATTCCTATATCCCTCAAATGTATAAGGGGATTTTAACATAGGCTTATTAAGAGATCCCATCCTCAGCTTCTGTCCTGGGTCCCACATAGTTTAAAATGTTTCCTCCTCAGAAGTCTGTCCAGAATGTCAATATAATTTTTATGGGGGCTGGGGATAGTGTTCTCATTATTTCTTTAACTTTCCTCCTGATCAGATCTCTCAGGTTTGTAGAGAACATGACTATGTCTTACCTTGGGGCAATGTGGAATACATTACTGTGACCATAATTTATGTTTTGTTTTCCTTACAAACAGATATGTGTACAGCTAGCTATTTTTGAGGGCAGCAGTAAGAAGATATGCAGTGTGTGTGCGTGTGTGTGTGTGTGTGTGTGTGTGTGTGTGTGTGTGTGTGTGTGTGTGTTTATCTATCTGTGTGTGTTTATCTGTCTCTATAGATCTATTTATCTATCTATCTATCTATCTATGTATCTATCTATCCCTGCCATCAACAATTTGAAATATATTAATGTGGCCATTTATTCTTTCATTTTATTCCCAGTTTGATATGAGACAGGTACACATAATGCTGAGTACATGTATGACTTCAACAACTTGAAATATGTGATTGTAGCTATTTGCTCTTTCACTTTCATCTCCAGACTTGTATTAATAGCAATGTGAGTAACAGTTATTTATGTATTTTTTAATTTAGCAGTTGTAAACTGCTGTATCTGCAGACATTTCATTGATGTATCTTTCTTTACGTCATGGCTCTATTCTAGAATATCTATGGTGCTTACAATGTGTGCTATCTTTATTTTTAGCAGTATAAATCTTGATCGCTGCAGAAATTCCATTGCTGTACTTTGCTTTATGTCTGGCTGCACTCCAGTGGCACCATACTGCTTCAAATGCATCTTACATTGTATTTATATTAACAGTATAGTTGTAAATATTGCTTTCTGTAGCCATTGCATTGCTTTACTTTGCTTTTCATCACAGCTTCAATTCAGTGGGCTGTCTACTGGAACCATAAAGTGTGGAACTAAGAATCTAACTGCAAATCTTTTAAAAGTTTAAACAACTGTCCCCCCCCCCCCACACACACACTATTTACCTCTTTATAAACTAACTTCAGGCTTTCTGCAAAATCAGTGCACATAATTACTGGCTTCACTTTCTTATACAATTCCATTTCAGTATCATGATTTTGCTAACAATGTGTGTTACGTACATATATTTTATCTTCCATATCTTTGGTTTTTCTTCTGTTTATGTGGGTGGGGTGGTGGCAGCTGAAGCATTTTTTACTGTGTGCAATAACAGCAAGGCTAAAATGAGTTACTGTTGCCACTTTACCATATCACTTTCCTGCCAGTCACAGTTACAATTACTACTCAAGGTGGACTGCCACTATGTCCTTATCTTACTGCTATCAGTAAATGGAAGTAGTTAGCTATTTGGTGTATTGCATGTCTGTTGTTGTTGTTTGTGTGTGTGTGTGTGTGTGTGTGTGTGTGTGTGTGTGTGTGTGTCTGTGTGTCTGTGTGTCTGTGTGTCTGTATGTCTGTGTGTGTGTGTGTGTGTGTGTGTGTGTGTGTGTGTGTGTGTGTGTGTGTGTGTGTGTGTGTGTGTGTGTGTGTGCGTGTGGGGTGGGGTGGGGTGCATGACACTCACTGTTGTCAGCATGCAGTGTAATACAATGGCCAGTACTTCTTTTCACTACCCAGTAAGGGATACTATACTAACAAAATGAGGCAGGTAAAATGCACACATCCTGAGCTGTATAAATGTTTTTGTTTCTAAAGTTAAGAATATTAGTTATTGTTGCATTTTAATGGTTTTCTTTCCTGGGAGCAAATCCCTTCGAGTCTTATGATATTTTGTGTACCACTTCTGATGGCATGTGTAATTGGGGAAGGGTAAATAACAGGACTGACCAAGATTATTTTCATTGAAATGTACATTTCATGAGTTATGGATGACTGTTGGTGCAGGTTATGGAAAACTTTTAGTTATGTACTCACCATAACTTCAGATGTTTGGGATCCATCTCGCCTACATTCTGAATGATGGGTTCGGAGCCGATCCCTCGGCTCCGACTCGGCACGCTTATGCTATAGAGCGAGGCCTCTTATTGGCTGAGCTTTCTTTATCCCAGGATGCACCACCACTAATCCCCCAGATCTTGTTTGTCCGCATTCATGCACACATGCACAGCTTGTTTATATAACATTGTTAGATGTTTCAAGATGAAACAACAGGATTCGGACCTTCTGATATCCTCTGATCTCCAAGGAAGGGGGAAGGAGGGTGGGTTATTAGGAATGTGGCGAGATGGATCCCAAACATCTGAAGTTATGGTGAGTACATAACTAAAAGATGTTATGTGATCCGATCTCTACATTCTGAATGATGGGACAGCGTCCCTAGCACCTAAATCCCGGGTGGCTCATTGGAAAACACTCCTGAGCACTGTGGAACCAAATGAAGCTCGTCCTCTAGATGCCACATCTAATTTGTAGTGAGAAATGAAAGTATGCGGGAAGACCATGTAGCCGCAGCACAAATGTCACCAATAGCAAGCTTAGAATGAAATGCTACTGAAGTAGCCATAGCCCTTGTAGAATGAGCCTTGACAGTGGTGGAAAGCTCCTCGTTAGAAAAAGTATAAGCTTGAGTAATACAATCCCTGATCCATTTGGCAATAGTGACCTTTGTGACTGCGTTGCCCAATTTGTTTTCTGCAAAGGACACAAACAATTGATCTGTATTCCTTGACTGTTTGGTCCTATCCAAATAAAAACGTAACTGCCTATGGACATCTAGTGTGTGGAAAATAAATTCCGCTTCATTGGAGTATTTTGGGAAAAACACTGGGAGCTCTAATGACTGTTGCAAGCATAAAGTAGAGCAGACTTTAGGAACAAAAGAAGGATTCGGTCTGAGGGAAACTCTGTCTGGATGAAAACCAAGTACGGAGGTTTTACTGACAAAGCTTGAAGTTCTGAAACCCGTCTGGCTGAAGTAATTGCCACTAGGAAAGCTGTCTTCCATGATAGAAACTTTAAATCACAGGTAGCTGCCGGTTCAAAGGGGGAAGAAGTCAAGGCACGTAATACTATATCCAGATCCCATGGAGGTGCAGGATGAGAAACTGGAGGTCTTAATAGAGCAGCACCTTTCAAGAAGGTCTTACACAACCTGTTGCTCATTAAAGTTGGGTCTATGGATTCATGAAAGTTAGAAATTGCTGCCAATTGTACTTTGATGGTAGAAACAGAAGAGCCTTGGTTGAAAAGAGAGGTTAGGAACTTAAGTACTTCTGCTATGGGAGCTGAAATGGGGTCCAGGCCCCGGAGTTGAGCCCAAATAGCAAATCTTTTCCATTTGCTAGAATAAAGTTTCTTCATAGTCGACTTGTGGGCTGAAGACAATATGCGCACTACCTCTGGGTCTAGTGTATGTCTCCTGACTATGGTTGGAAGAGGAGGAGCCAGGCCGTCAATCTTAATGTGTGTAGGGACTGATGTAGTAGTCCCGACTGATGAGTCAGTAGGTCTGGGATCTGGTCCAGGAACCATGGACCTTCCAGAGCATGTTTCCGAAGAAAGGGAAACCAGACTTGACGAGGCCAGTAAGGAGCAATTAAGATCATTTTGCTCCCTAAGAGAGAAGCCTTCTGAATTACCTTGGGTAAGAGAGGAACTGGAGGGAAGGCATAAAGCAGGCCGGTGGGCCAAGGATGGACTAACGCATCCATAGGGCTCTTCCCTGGAGCCGGGGATAGGGAGAAAAAATCCTTGCATTTCGCATTCAGAGGAGTCGCGAAGAGGTCGCAACAAGGAACTCCCCATTCGCTGAAAATCTGTCTTGTGATAGTTATGTTCAGAGACCACTCGTGAGGAGAGAGAATGGTCCTGCTCAACCTGTCGGCTACGACATTGGATTTGCCCAGTATGTGAGTTGCCACTAGGAAGCGATTGGTTGAGATTGCCCATTCCCAGACCCTCATCGCTTCTCTGCAAAGAGGATAGGATCTGGTCCCTCCCTGCTTGTTCAGGTACCAAACAACTGACATGTTGTCCGTGTGAACAGCAATCACGCCCTGAGGGAGGTAACAGTGAAGGGCTTGAAGGGACAGAAGTACTGCTCTCATCTCTAGGATGTTGATGTGGAGAGAGGTCTCTTCCAGATGCCATTTGCCCTGGACTGACCTGCCCAGGGAATGCCCCCCCCCCACCCCGTCTGGGAGGCGTCCGTGGTCAATGTGGCTGCCGGAGGAGGAAGAGCAAAGGGTCGTCCCTGATCCAAATTGGAAGACACTAGCCACCAGCGAAGGTCTCGTCTGCAAGATTCTGTGATCCATATTAGATGATTGAGAGGGAGTTCCTGAAAGGACCATTGAGTTGAGAGAAGCCACTGGAGGATTCTCATGTGTAACCTTGCCAAGGGAACTAGCAGAACTGTGGCAGACATCGATCCCAATAGTTGCAAGACCATTCTGGCTGGGGCTTTGGACTTGGGGAGTAGGGCTCGAACCTGACTTTGTATGATCTGAATTCTGTCTGCAGGTAGATAGACCCGCATCTGGTTTGAATCTATCTCTGCCCCTATGAATTTTATCCTTTGAGATGGCCGTAACACAGACTTTGGCCAATTGAAGGTGATTCCTAGGGAATTGCCCAGTGATGTTGTGGCCTGCAGGCTCTGTAGAAGTAGATGCTTTGAGGTGGCAGTTAGAAGCCAGTCGTCTAGGTATGGAAACACCTGGAATCCTAGACTCCTCAAGTGAACAGTCACTACTGCCAAGCATTTGGTGAACACCCTGGGGGCTGTGGTGAGACCAAAAGGCAGCGCACGAAACTGAAAATGACTGCTTCCTAGGCTGAAGCGCAAGTGTCTCCTGGACGTTTGATGTATTTTGATATAGTAATATGCGTCCTTGAGATCTATGGAGCACATCCAAACACCTTTCTCCAACAGCTGGAGAATGGTTTGTAAAGTGACCATTCGGAACTTGGACTTCTTGACTGAACGGTTTAGGTTGCTTAGGTCCAAAATGGGCCTCAAGTCCCCGGTCTTTTTTGGCACTAAAAGAATCTTGAGTAAGTCCCTAATCCGATCTGGTCTGCGGGGACCGGTTGGATGGCTCCTTTTTGCAGCAGTTTTGAAATTTCTATGCCTGCGGTATCCCGTTGACTGGGTGGCAGGTCCGGGATTCTTTTGGACTGAGGGGGGGGATAACAGAATGGGATGGTGTAACCTCCGGTGATAATTCGAAGCACCCATCGGTCCTGAGTGATCCTTTTCCAGGCATTTAGGTGCTTCGAAAAATGACCCCTGACTGGCTCCGGAGCAGCACAGCCGGGCAATCCCTCAGGGACTATGAAAAGTTGAGGAGCCACGAAAGGACTCGCGGTCTCCAGTGTTGCAGGGGCCTCTGCCGCCTCTGGGACGGCATCTTCCTGATGAATTTCCCCTTCCTCTGACTCTGGAGGGGGAATCTTCCTGCTGAGAGGGGTAAGACTTCTGCGATCTCCGGAACCACATCTTCCCTCCTCTTTTAGCCTTGGAATAAGGCCGAAAGGGAGTGGAAAATCGTGCCCATATGGCAGTCAGAGTCTTACCCTCCTGTTCACAGCGGGTAAGTGTGTCTTTCACCTTGGGCCCAAACAGGGAGGACCCATCAAATGGGGCGTCGGCGAATGAAGATTTGAAGGCCTCCGCAAAATGACACAGGCGAAGCCAGGCTTGTCTCCGTAGCACAATGCCTGTACCCGCCGCTCTACTTGCCCCCTCGGCCGCATACGAGATGAGCCTCATGGACGAGTTCGAGATGGACGACATCGTAGCCAGCTGAGATCCAACCGTCTGGGCCAGCTCCTCAGGCAGGTTACCTAAGAGGGTGTCGGATAGCTCCTTAATCAGATCCCTCTGGAATCTCGTAAAGTGCGTTAGGTAGTTCAGAGACCTCAAAGTAAAGGCCGCTGAACTAAGGGTGCGCTTGCCATACCGATCCATGCTCCTAGACTCCTTATTAGGAGGATGGATGGACATAGAAGCCTCTGCTACATCCTGCTGTGTAGCAGATGCCACCACCATAGCATCCACAGCCACACCTTTCGTGAGGAACTCTCTGTCTGGGGGTGCTGAAAGAAATTTGTTTGGACGAGCGGGCACCGGTTCCACAGAGTCCGGGTGTTCCCACTCCCTTCGACAGATCAAATCCAAGAGCTCGTCGAAGGGCGGAGACACCCAGGAGGTGGAGGGCTGAGCCCCGAAGGCCTTCAGGAACACCGACTCATCAGCAGAGGGAGGTTTGGACTGCCAGCCGCCTCGTTGTTTTAGGGCTTCAAGGATGTCTGCAAAGGAGACATCATCCGAGGATGACTTGGGGGACCCCTCTGCATCATCGAGATCAGTGTCAGATGTCAAAGACTCGTCAGGGGAGTCAACGTGCTTCCTCTTGCACGTTTTTTTCCTGGGAGGTTCATCCGAAGAGGCTTCAGAAGGACCTCCAGGAGGAGGAGAAACCCCAGTGGGGGTAACCTGAGGCCCAGGGGCTCCGCTGTCTGCTGACAGGGGAACTGCTAACGACCCAGTCTCCAAGAGTAGGGAAGGAGCCGGGGAAACCGTGGAGATGGTCAAAGAAGATTTAGCTAGAGCACTCCTCATTGCCCTGAAGGCGGGACCACCAGAATCCTGGGAAGGTCCCCCCTCCATGGCCACGACAGTAGACGGTACTCCCGCCGCCGACGCACCAAGAGGAAGACTTGGGACCGAAGGCATCAATCCCGAAGCCTCCCCCCCAGGGCCGAAGGAAGAAGTCCGTGCACTGAACTCCGACCCAGGAGCCGGAGTCGGAGCAAGGGTCGGGTCTGACCCTAACACCTCCACAGGTTCCACCAACACCCGCTCCAACGGTGCCGAAGCTGTTGGAGGAGGAAGAACTGTAAGGGAGTGGACCATCGACTCCGAAGCCAAATGGGCTGGATCCGAAACCATCTTTTGGAACACCGGAGACTGGAAGAGTCGAAGGAGTACCCTGTCGATGTCCGAATCAGACATCCTGGAAGATCTCGAGGATACCGATCGGGCCCGAACCGATTTCTCCATCAGCTCTGAAGGGCCTGGGGACCGGCTCCGAAAGGATTCCACTATTATCGGCTCCGAGGAAGCCTTCACCGAAAATTCTCTCGGCTCTGATAAAGACTTCGGCTCCGAGGGGGAAGTGTCTGAGCCGATGACCCTTATCGGCTCCAATATCAGTGGAGCCGATGAGGATGACCTGCCTCTCGATGCTCCAGACCTCGGCTCCGAAATCAGAGGGGTCGAGGTAGGAGGCATCGAGGCAGACCGTTCCAACCTCGGCTCCGAAGTCCGTGGAGCCGATGGAGAAGTCTGCTTGCCTTTCTTAGCCATCAGCTCCGACTGACTGGTCGGAGCCGACGCTTTCCTTTTCTTAGAAGAAGGAGAGGAAGATAAAGCCTCCTCAAAAGAAGGCTTGATTAATCCTGTAAGGATTAATTTGTTTTTCCTCTCCTGGAGGACTCGAGAGGAAAACGCATGGCACACACTGCAGGATTCTTGGAGATGTTTGGCGCCAAGACAATAGACGCACGAGGAGTGGTCGTCTGTAATGGACATTTTAAACCCACACCTCGTGCACTTCTTAAAACTGGATGGTTTATGTTCCTTAGACATAGTTGTAAAAGAACAGGAACAACAGTAAATTTTAAACAGCTTAGGATACAGGTACAACAAATATGCCAACCAATATATAAATACTGAAAGAGAAACTTTTCCTTTTTTTTTTTTACAGTAAGAAAAAAAGAAAGAAAGAAAGCAAGGAGGGTCAAGACCCTCTAACTCAAATGGGTACTTGACCCACACACAACCAATAAAGCAGTTAGAACAGGGAAGGCCCCTCTGACTGAAAGGAATCTTCTCTGACAGGAAATTTCAAGTAAAAATCAATAAATCACCAAGAAACACACTCATACACAAATAATAGCCGTTAAAACAGCTTTTGGGTTGAAAAAAAGAAAATTTCTGACAGGAAAAGATACTATTAATATAGTACTTAGCCCAGCCAATGTTGAGACCACGTCCAAGCTCTGTAAGCGGCAAACGAGATCTGGGGGATTAGTGGTGGTGCATCCTGGGATAAAGAAAGCTCAGCCAATAAGAGGCCTCGCTCTATAGCATAAGCGTGCCGAGTCGGAGCCGAAGGATCGGCTCCGAACCCATCATTCAGAATGTAGGCGAGATCGGATCACATAACATCAGAATTTTCATGTTTGTCTCAGAATGCAATAATAATCATGACAGTGAGAGTAATGGTATACAGCTATGTGTGCATGAGATGGTGGTATAGAAATAGTATAGAAATGAAGTAGGGAACTGCACACATTGTGACCTGTACAGCATTGTTTGTGCCTACGTTTTAAACTATTGTCAATATCTGTGGATTTAATTATAATAAATCAAGAACGGTAGCCTAATATCAGGGAACAAGGGGTAATATGCAAGCTGAAATTAATTACCATATGTGTGTAGTGAAGTTATTCATGTGATATGTATAGAATATGAGCTATTGAAGTCTGTTTATGAAAAGATACGGAAGAATGCCATATTTATCATAGGATCATAGGAGGTTACTAGGTTAATGGCCCTAGGGCCCTTATAAGCCTAGCCAAGTACAACTCCTGTTCCCAAGAATACCAAGGTATTAAGTGGAACTAAGTCAGCAACTACTACCCCTGTCCAAGAGGGACGCAGGTTAAACTCTTGGAGTGAATTTGCGGTTTCCCATCCTGTCATCTAAATTATGCTTAAATAGGGTCAGCGAGGGACTCTGCTTCACCTGAATTGGAAGTTTGTTTCAGAGGAGAGGTAATCTCTGTGAGAGATATCTATCTCTCCAGCAAGTCCTGTTGATGCCACATACTAGGTTGAGTTCCCTAGAGCGTACCATTTGATTTACGAATGTGCAGCATTTCTATTAGAGCAGGATCTGAGATTGCTTTATATGCAAGGTAGAGGTTACCTCTGAGTAGTCTGTAAAACGCAGAGAATAGTGACAGTGATTTCAGTATGTCAATGTATGACATATGCTGAAGACCCTGAATTTTTTTTGTAAGAAACCTTTGAGGTCTTTCCACTTGCTGCAGGTGGCTGGTAAGGTACATACCAAAGGTAGCATTGTACTCTATTATTGGCCTGATGAGTGAGGAATACAGGGGGGTTATAATCTCTTTTTTTGTGGATGCAATGCCTTTACTTATATGAGGTGGGAAATGTAGAAAGCCTTTCTTACCACTGTGAAGACATGGCGGCCAAAGGAAAGGTTGCTGCCAGCCTGTGTGTCCAAATCTGTCCCCACTGATTGCATGCGTATGGTGTTGTTATTAATGTGGCAATCTGCAGGGGCATTACCCCTGCCAAAGGGGATGATAATGCATTTTTTGCATTGTGCTTTAGACCATGACTTTGGCACCATTCGTTTGTCTGGATAAGTTCCTCTTGTAGGATGCTGACATTGTCTGGGGATTCGATAACTGCACCCAGTTTGCAATCATTAGCAAACTTTGTCAGCCATAGGCCTTTTGTTTTAGCCTGTACATCCAAGAAGTAGATTCCAAACAATAAGGGCCCCAGCACCAATCCCTGTGGAACACCACTGGTTATGGGTGTGCTGGTGGAGGTACAATCACTTATTTTGACTGTGTGTGTTTTATTTATGAGCCAGTTTGCAACTCGCCTGACAATATATGGGTTGATCACCAGCTGGGTGAGTTTATCAATGATATCTGAGTGGGGAATAGTATCAAAGGCCATGGCCAGGTTCAAGTAGACCGTATGCACAGATTTTCCTTTATCCAGGGCTTTGGTGACAGTATCAAAGAAGTCCACTAAGTTCAAGAGGCAGAATCTCCCTTTAAGAAAGCCAGACTGGGTCGGGTCTAGTGTTTGGAGGTCTTCTATATCTTTGTTGATAAGATCCATGATTATTCTTTCCATAGCCTTACAGATTAGGCTGGTCAGGCTTATGGATCTATAGTTCCCAGGGTCTGTGGCAGCACCTCATTTATGTAACTGGATGACAGTTGCTGTTTTCCATTCAGCAGGTACAAAACCAGTGCTTAATCTTTGGTTAAAAAGAGTACCCAGTGGTGCAGCTAGTCCCTGTTTTAATCCATTTATAATGCAGCCTGGGATATTATCAGGTCCCATAGAGGCTTTGCTTTTGGCTTTGGAGAGAGTGTTTACTACCTGCTCCTTGGAGATACTAGGTGGAGGGCAGGTGGTAGGGATACTTTAGGGGATATGTGGCAGGGACAGGGGCGAGAAGTTTTCACTGAAGCTGTCAGCTAGCAGGTTGGCTATTTCTGTGGGTTCAGTATATGTCATGCCATTAACAACCAGTTCTGTGCAGATCTGAGTTTTCCTTTAAGGTTTCTGAAATAGCTATAGAAGGCCATATGGTTATCCTTAGTGAAGGAGGCTAATTTGCATTCATAGTTAGCTTTTGAAGGCCTTACGAGGTTACTTATTTTCTTGTTTAAGCCAAGTAGGAAATGCTTCCAATTCAGATACCATTCCTTACTGCTCTTGGACAACAATTCCTTTCTCTTATTGTATAACCTGTTAATGGCAAATGTCCACCAGGCAGGCTTGTTCTTTCTTGAGGATCTTGTTTTGATCCTATCAGGTACAGCTGAGTCAATACATTTGTATAGATGCTTATACAATGCATTGGTGTAAATCCCAGTTTAGGTGTCCATTCCATCAGCGAGGGCAGGGGCTGTGAAGCTATTAATGTAATCATATATTTGGTTGTAATTGGCTTTGGAGAAGTTTTTTTAGTCTAGTTGCTGCTAATGTGGGGGGGGGGGTCAGATGTTATTGTTACTTGTAATGAGACTGATTTATGATTAGACCTCACTACAGAGGGCTGCACACATGGGGTGGTGCGACGATCACCTATGTTAGTAAGCACCAGATCCAGAATGTTTGGCCCCCTTGTGGGGGTGTCAACCAACTGGTCCAGGGCATTGGAACTGATGAAGTCCAAGAACCTTTGGACAAGTGTGTTACATGTATAATTTAACCAACCTAGGGATGAGTAGTTGAAGTCACCTAAAACCAGGGTGTTTGGTTGTATCTCGAGTGATTCAAGTAGATTCAAGTATGCAGTATGGGTATCTGGGTTCACGGAGGGGGGCCTATAATTGACAATAACTTGGAGAGGGATCTTACCTGCAGTTAATTAGACCAGGATTAGTTCAAGAAACTCGTTTTGTTTAACCAATCTATCGGTGTATTTATTTTTGATGAGTATTGATACTCCACTCCTTTAGTTCTCACAATTTCAGTTTGTGGTCTGAATGTGTGGAAGGCATTATAAGCTGGTATGCCTGGGGTGCTTTTAGTGGTCTTAAACCAAGTCTCTGTGACTACACAGATGCCAGCATCTTCTAAGGTGAGGGCTGCTTTCAGTGAGGGCAGTTTTAAGTTTGGACTCCTAGCATTTAGCAGCATAACATTGAGGTTGCTTTTTGAAGATATTTTTATGTCGGGAATTTTGTTGTTGTAATATTGCTTAAAAAAGGCACTATGGGGGAGGCACGAGCCTTAGCCAGTAACCAAAATCCCAGAGGTGACAATTGAAGACCATCTCTGGGAAAGCAGCATGGTCTATATATCATGTCATCTCAGGCTGACAGGTTCTGAAACCCCTTAGAATGACACCAAAAACTAAGCCAGTTGTTGAAGTCAATCATTTTTTGTTTATATTGTGGTATCATCTTAGGTGAAGTTAGGATGCCTGAGACACATATTCAGAGAACTCAGTCATGTCTCTCTTCATATAGTCCAATGAGGTACGTCTCAAGCCATTCACGCCAACATGAACTATGATGGAGTCATGATGGTACTTGTTGTGGAGAGACTTGAGTGCATATGTGATCTGGCATATCCTAGCACCTGACAGACAGCTGACCATAACCTTCCCCTTGTCCAGCCTAGCGAGTGGGACATTTGTGCTTCTCAAAATAGAGTCGCTTATGACCAAACAATTTAGTTTAGATGTGCTTTGCCTTAGGGGCATGTTTGGTGAGACACTTGTACTTGTGGTTTTATATGTATTGAGTGCTGTAGATACCATATTAGATGCAGCATGTTTGTATTTCAGAGGTCTCTGGTGTTTAGGTAAATTTCTGGCAAGTACCTCCATGTATAATGGTTTATGTGTTGAGAGCATGGTTTGTGCAGGAGGTGCAGCATGTGGGCTGACAACCTGTTCACTGTCACTGTTCTGTGAATATGAGAGCAAGGATTCCAAACTCTTAGTGCATATGCATCTCTCACAAATTGAGCTCGAGTGGTTTAGGACTAGTGGGTTGTAGGTGTACATGAGGCAATTGCTACACTGCCTCAGGATACCCATGTCAATCAGGCTGGCAGGAGAAATGGAGGAGAACTGGCCATCTATAATACTAGGTGTAAATTTGCTTACTTTAATGAGGAAGGATGTGGTTTAATTGGGGGCTTAACGCTGGGTCTATATTATTGGGACTGTCAAGGGGTACAAGACTATTAGGGATAAGGAGATTTCATTTAAAGTGCTGTAGAAAGCCCAGTTGAGGTACTCTCTGAGTAGCTAAGCGCAATTTAAGGGACTCCTCAGTTGGAGCACGAGCAGCTTCTAAGGAAAAATAAATCTATTTTAGTTTTTTCTTCTGTAACCGACAATGGTCACCTCTACTGCTCAGTGCTGTATGAAGGTGTACTGCTCACAAACTAATGTCTCAGATTGCTCAGATGAGGATAGTAGAGCAGTGACTGGTCACCAACCTCTGTGGAGTTGTGTTAAAACAGGTGCAAACCAGCAAAAATGCAGGGTTTATGTATCAACTGTGAGAACCACTTTTTAAAACAAGGCAAGCAATTTAAAAAAGCTGGCCAATTGAAATGATCAATACTGAGCCTTATTCCAACAACCTCCAACATACATGGGTCCTTTACTACATTCTTCTGCCACAAGGGTGCAGGGGGTCCTGTTAAGGTAAGATGGCTGGTTTTAGTGCTCAGATAATGCCAAACAGTCTAGATTCAGCAAATATGAATCTAGCCTGTGCTATAAAAATACACAAGTACTATAAAATGCAAAGTTCATAGGTTCATAGGTTCATACTAGGCTATCTGCCCTAGGGCATTTATAAGCCTAGCCAGAGTGTGTTTGGCTTTCGCCACCCATTTTAAATTAATTTTGCTATGCCCTTTTTCAAGGTTAGTATACTGTGCCTCTGTCTAACAGTGACACAGAAGTGATACCTGAGGTAAACCTACGATCTCCCATCCACTCATCAAGATTCCTCTTGAAGAGAGTCAATGAGGGACTCTGCCTAACCTGAACTGGGATTTTATTCCAGAGTGAAGGGAGCCTCTGGGTTATGAATCTGTCCCTCCAGCATGTCCTATTTATTTCAGTGCTGAGGTTCAAGTCTCTCGAGCGCGTAGCTCAGTGGGATATGGATTTTCTGAGGTGCAGCATGTCTATTAATTCCGGGTTGGACATGGCTTTATACATCAGGCACAGATCACCTCTGAGCAGGCGGTATGCCACTGAGTAGAGCTGGAGTTTCTTTAACCGTGCAGCATATGGCATCTGTTTGAGCCATTTGATCCTCTTGGTGAGGTATTTTTGGGGTCTTTCCAGTTGCTGCAGGTGCCTGGTAAGGTACATCCCAAAAGGGGCATTGTACTCAATTATGGGCCTGATGAGGTATGAGTAAAGAGGCACGATGACCTCTCCTGATCTAGATGTGAATCCCTTTATGATTAGGTGGGCTATATAAAATATTTTTCTAACCACTTTGGCCACGTGGTTGTCAAATGAGAGATTGCTATCAACTTGGGTCCCCAGGTCCCTAATTACTTCTTCTGTACTTAATGGATTACCACCTATGTGGTAATTTGTGGGCACTTTGTTTTTGTCAAAGGGGATGATTATACACTTTTTGGCGTTTAGCTTGAGGCCATGGCTCTGGCACCAGTTGTCTGTTTCTATGAGGCCCTTTTGGAGGATGCTTGTGTTGGCTGGAGAGTCGATTATGGCACCCAGTTTGCAGTCATCTGCGAACTTGGTCAGGCACAGTCCTTCCGTGTTGGCCTGTACCTCCAAGAAATATATACTGAACAAGAGAGGTCCCAGGACTGAGCCTTGTGGGATGCCACTTGTAAATGGTTTGGAGTCTGACATGGTTCCAGCAATTCTAACCATGTGGGTTCTGTCCTTGAGCCAGTTTGCAACCCATCTAGTGACATAGGGGTTTATATTTAAGCTGGTGAGCTTATCTATAATGCCCGAGTGGGGTATTGTATCGAAGGCTTTTGCGAGGTCCAGGTAGGCTGTGTGGACCACCTTCCCCTCGTCAATGGCCTTGGTCACTGTTTCAAAGAAATCGACCAGGTTTAAGAGGCAGGATCTGCCCTTAACAAAGCTGAACTGGGTAGGATCCAGTGTCTGTAGGTCCCCAATATCTTTATTTATGAGGTACATGATGATCCTTTCCATAGCTTTGCAGACCAAGCTAGTCAGGCTTATGGGGCAATAGTTTCCAGGATCCGTTGAGGCACCACCTTTGTGGAGAGGGACCACTGTTGCTGTATGCCACTCTTTGGGTACATATCCTGTAGTAAGGCTGAGATTGAACAGTAGTTTTATGTTTGGGTTTAGCTCTTCTTGGAGTTCATGTAGGACACAGCCCGGGACACTGTCTGGTCCCATTGATGCTGTGTTTTTTGCTTTGGAGAGGGTGGCTCTTACCTGAGCATCTGAGATGTCAGGGGGGAAGCACTCTGCTGGGAAAGATATTTGCCCTTTTGGTGGGGAGGAAGTGGAGAAGTTTGCGCTGAACCTGTCAGCTAGGATGTTGGCAATGTCTGTGGGTTTGGTGTATTTTTTGTCATTTTGGACTAATTCTGAGCATATCTGGGAATTCCCACCCAGGTTCCTAACATAACTAAAGAAAGCATTGTGATTATCTTTGGTGTCCTGTGCAATTTTTCTCTCAAAGCTGGCCTTAGACGATTTTATGAGTACCCATAGTTTTCTGCTAATACTGATCAGAGATGCCTTCCCTTTTTGGGATTTTGCTCTATCATGTAGTAGCTTCCTCCTTCTATTGTATAGTTTGTTTATGGCTGGGGTCCACCAGACAGGACGTCTGCCTTTGGAGGATTGGGTCTTGGTTTTATTTGGGATTGCATGATCCATGCATTCCTGAAGGTGTTCATAGAATGCGTTTATAAAGGATTCTGCGGTCTGGGACGTATTTTCCACAGGCCCGGGGGCTTTGAAGGATTCCACCTCAGTTTTGAGGAGTGTGAAATTTGCTTTAGAGAAGTTTTTCACTGTGGTTTTCTGGGCAGGGGGTGGGGTTGAGATGTGAATATCCAGTGAGATTAGTTTATGGCCTGATCTTACCAGTGAGGGATACACTTCTGGTCTGGAGCATAGAGTCTCCATGTTGGTGATGATCAGGTCCAGTATGTTTTACCCTCTTGTGGGAGTGGTAACAAATTGTTCCATAGCATTTGAGTTTATAAATTCTAGGAACCTTTGGGCTAGGGTGTTGGAGCTAGAGTAATGCTCCCAGTCTATGTTTGGGTAGTTGAAGTCGCCCAATATACTGGTGTTTGGAGAGACCTTCATATTTTCCAGTGTTCTCAGGAAGGCCGTGGGGTTCCTGGGTTTGGGAGGGTGGTCTGTAGCAGGCTATAAACTGGAAGGCAGTTTTACCCACTGTTAGTTACACATGGATAGTCTCTAATGCTTCGTGCTGTGCCACCAACCTGGAGGTGTGGGTATCTTTGACAAATATTGATACTCCCCCTCCTTTTGTGGTTCGGTCCAAGTTTTGGGACCAAAAAGCATGGTATGAGGTATAACCTGGTAGTGCTGGGGTGCTCTTGGGAGCCTTGAACCAGGTTTCTGTTACTGCACAGATATCGATGTTCTCCATGCTAAGGAGAGTTTCGAATGTGTGCATCTTGAGGTTTAGACTTCTGGCGTTGAGTAGCATTACTCTTAATTTCTTATCCCTTGTGATACCTATGGAGGTGGGTTTGTCTTTTGAGCCTTGCCTAAAAAAGGCACTATGAGGGTAGCAAGAGCCAATATCCGAAAGCCCAGGGGTGACAGGTGCAAACCGTCCCTAGCGAAGCATCGTGGCTTGTCGAGCATGTCATCCCAGGCTGACAGGCATTGGATCCCCTTTGAATGACACCAATACTTAAGCCAATTGTTGAAATTGATCATCTTGTCTTCATATTGTGGCATCATTCTTGGTGACGGTAAGATGCTACTCAAGGTCAAGGTCATACTGGCCTGTGCTATATGCTCAGAGAGCTCCTCTATGTCTCTTTTCATGTAGTCCAGGGAGGTACGTCTCAGGTCATTCACACCAGCATGGACAATGACTGAGTCATATTTGTACTTGCCTTGGAGTGACCTGAGTGCTTGTGTTATATGGCGGATCCTAGCGCCCGACAGGCAGATCACCGTGACCTTCTCCTTGTTCAGCCTGGTGAGTGGGACGTCAGTGTGCCTGATGATAGAGTCACCTATTACAAGTGTATCAGGTGTGCTGTTTAGCCTTAAGGGCTGTGACTGTTCGGCACACTGGCTTTGTGAGCTATGTGTTGCACGTGTTTTGTTTTGGGGTAGCGGTTGCTTGGGTGTCTGCTTTGGAGGTGTCTGCTGCTTAGGTAGATTTTTATTTAGAGCCTCCGAGTATGTTTTTGTGTGCTTATCTGTTTGGTTTGCTGTCATGGTAGGTCTATGTGAGACTGGAATTGTAGTGAGTGTGGTTTCCTTCTCCTCCTGACTGGTTACGCCAGTACTGAGTTGAGAGAGCTTAGCCTCCAGTTTGGCTATATGGTTGCATCTCTCACATGTGTTGGAATTTGTTGGGAGGAGGAGAGGGTTGTCTGTGTACATGAGGCAGTTGTAACATTGCCTCAAGATTCCCAGATTCACCAGCTGGACCAGAGAGGAGATTGACAACTGACCTTTGGACATGCTAGAATAGTATTGTGAATTCCTTTATAATTGAAAAAAAGGGCCAATGAGGAACAAGGTACTCAAGGGGAGTTTGTGAGGGTGTAGTGCTTTTAATTTTTTAGTGCTGACTTAGCGAGCAAGTGCCAGGTAACTTAAATGCAATGTGTTACAGGTAACTTAAATGCAAAAATGACAAACAGTAACTTTCTTTCAAGTTAAACAAGGAAATAAGTACAGTAAGCAATGCAGATATCACTAGGGATCCACAGAAGCACTGAAAAGCCACGTTTTAGGTGGAATTAGCGTTTCAGGGAAATAACAAGCAAACAAACAACAAGCATACAAACAAAGCTAGATTCAGCAGGGCTGGATCTAGTCTATGCTACAGCAAACAAGGTGTACCAATTTCAGTAAGAAACAGTTAAAATATGCAGGCACTATAAGCCTTTAACCAGAAATTCCCAGCTCAGAAGGGCAGAGTCCAGCCTCTCCTCCCACAAGAGTGCAGACCACGAACCCTCTTAATGTAAAATAACTGGCCTGAAGCCCAAGTGCTTAAACCAGAAATAATACACTTTTAGAATAACAGACACTGAGCCCTCAATCAGCAGTTCCCAACTTAGAAGGATGTAAGCTACCTGTCCTGCCACCACAGTGCAGGCCACAAACTTTCCTAATGTAAAACAACTGGTCTGAAGCCCAAGTGCTTAATCCAAAAGACTTAGAATGATAGCTACACTTTAATTAAGTTACTACCAAGCAGTAATAAATACAATTGAATACTTTACAGAATGCCTGGATTAGTGCTCAAGTTATATAAACAAAGCTAGTTTCAGCAGGCCTGGATCTAGTCTATGCTACAGCAAACAAGGTGTACGAGTTTCAGTAAGAAGCAGTTCAAATATGCAGGCACTATAAGCCTTTAACCAGAAAGTGCAGGAAAAATAAGTCTCAAACAGCAAACAGTTGAAACAGTGAAACAGCAAAACAGTTAAAGTGGTTAAAAGTTAAAAGTAGGCGGCAGTTCAGTAATACACAGTTTAAAAGTGCAGTATAGTGAATAAAATTCTTATTTTTTCTGTTGATTTCAAAGAATGCTTTAATAAAGCATTAGTGGGCTTGGCAGTAAGAGATGATGTACATGTACACATACAATAATAGCAACAAAAAAAAAAGACACAGAAAGAAAGAGTGTAGCATGCAGATATTCTGAGGTATACATCTTTGCTTTTTCCCACAGTTTTAAATATTAGCACTAATTGGATATGAATAGCAGTAACTTAAGAATAGTCCCCTCTGCATTAACTAGCAAGGTGGAATGTGGAAACTGGCATGGTCTGGTATATACACACAGTGATATCATCACTATGGGTTGTACAGATCTCACATAATGGAAGTGTTTGAAGAGGGTTATGAAAATTATGAAATAGTTTCCATAAATGAACTAATGTTGCTCATACTGACAATGACAGTGTCTAAAGATACAACTTTTTGCTTTAAGTAAAGTTATTAATGTTAATAATATTCTAATATTGTGATCAATATCTCACTGACATCTAAAGTATGCAGTCATGCATGAATAGGATGGTAGTAAAAGTAAAACAAAAGGGAGGTGGTTAAGATGTACAAATCTTGAGACATATATTCATCCAATTATGAATATTATAAATATTTGCTTTTTAATAGTAGTATCTCAGAATGGTAATCCTCAACATTAGCCAACAAGTTAGGAAGTGGAAGCTAGCAAATTTTCTTGTATGTGCACAGGAGAACCATCTTTGTTTGATGTTCAAAACTTGGGTAATTTATAGTAGGCTATGGAAATTATGAAATAGTTTCCATATTTTCACTAATAATGCAATCACGGAGCATGATACATTCACAACTAGGGTCCTATGCAGCTGTGGGTATTAGATACAAAATACACTAAAATAAGCTGTGTAAGATAAACACAGCTAGAGATGTAAGTGCTTGTTTAAGGCACAAATTATTTATATTAACACTATTCTAATACTGAGACTAAATTCTCTATTAACAGTAGGTTTTGCTTTATTGAGCAAGGTGGCATCTACAATCTGATAGAATTTATTGTGCATGCACCGTGAAACCATCACTCTGAAAAGCATAGAATTTGAGTCATTGAAGAAAGTTTGCTAACAGTTATGAAAATGCATGTTTTCCGTACTTAACATTTAATAATGCGAAATGGTGTATCATGCTGACATTTTTGGGAATGGCATATGGAACAGTGAGCATTATACTAAAATGTTGTGTGTAATATGAAGCCAACCAGAGATAAAAATGTTTGTTTGATAAAGCAGTTATGAATACTGCCAATATTTTCATAACTGCATTAATATTGTCAACGTTATAAGATGTAGAGGTGAACACATGCTGCCATCTTGAATACAACATTAAGGCACTCAGTTCTGCCACTGATACCTGCCATCTAACATGCCTGGTTTTGTAGATTAATAATGCTGTTCTGAAATATTATGAAAATATGGTATTTGTAATTTGCATTGGTTATATAATATTTCAAAATAGCAGTGTGATGTCTTGTCATACATCAGTGGAAAGCTCTTGACCAGGTGACTAGTTAACTCACCAATATATTGTGTCTATGTGTTGCATACCTACACAAATATAACTCTTTGACTATAATAATACTAATATTTTTAGAAGTAAAATACAAATTTTCTTTCATAAATTTTCATTATAAATTCAGTGTCACTAAACATACTTTTGATATTAATGCCAGTATGCATCCTATCTTATAATGAATAACTTTCTTTTTTTATATTTTTTGTAACTCACACTGTTTATGAGATATTGTATATGTTGTTAGGTCTGGCCTTAATAGGAAATTTGGGAGATAACTTCACATGAATCATATAGTTTCCTGATTTAAAAGACTTCAGGTAGCAAAAAGGTTAATTACATTCCTGCTGCTCAGGAATGAATGAGTTAATTCAACCTGTCATCCCATATATAACAAGCTGTCTCTTTGCTTCAACCCATTTTTTTTTTTTGCTTTGTGTTCTGCTATCTCAGCATCTCCTTTCCTGATTTGCTTACAGTAAATATAAAGCTTTTTTTTCTTATTTGCCATTTCTTAGCTCTACTATTATCTCCACTTGGGCTTAGTGAAAAAGACTATCGGGAGGATTTCTTGCTTCAAAACTTTAACTTCTTTGTGTACCAGGACGTTCTAGCTAACATTTTTAATTTTCCTATCTCTGTTTTCAAAAACTTTTTATTATCCTATAGGGTCAAAACTTTTGCAATGTATCTTCTAGAAGCTCTGTTATTTAAGCCAGAAGCATCACCTTATGTCTTGATATGAACTGTTAGCATTACATTAAATATAATCAATTTAGTGGTCGACATTGCAGTAATCTTTTCATTCTGGCATCAGTTTCCCTCCTTATCAGTGAGGATCACCTCATGTGCCTAGGCTACATGACAAACTTTCTCTCGTGTATAAACTCTTGTACTGTTTTCCTAAATAAGAGTCATTGACTGGAATCAGAGGATGGCAGGGAAGTTTGGTGTAACATTTTTAAAACCTATATTTTATGTTATAACTTAATATACATTAATTTCCATGCCTTAAGTTTAGATGGTATTTTTTCCTTCACTTTATCTCATGATAGCCTTACAGACTCCTGTTGGTTTTGTCAACCATACTCCTAGATTATTTTTATTGGGACTCAAAGGACATAGATATTCTTGCACTAACTGAAACAATGGCTAATGTTTCATTGTCAAGGAATTATTGTTTGTTTTATTTATTTTATAGATTCATAGTTAAGTATTAGGTTAGTTACACTTGCAGGTCATTTCCCTCAAATGTGTGAATCAAACCCTGTATCTTGTGCTTGCAATGAAAGCACTATAACCATTATGCCAACCCCCCATAATAAATAGGTTCATAGATTTAAGCCTAGTGAATTAACTCCTGTGAGAATCAAATGCTGCACCTTGTGGTGGTAAGGCAAATATCTTAACCATTATGGCAAACTACCACTATAAAACAATTATTCTAAAATGAACTTAATATGTAAAATATCCCTAGTAGGTCTCTTTCTGGTTTCATTGTACAGAAGAAAAAAAATCATCCAAAAAGAGGGCATTTTTGCATTGGAATTCACTTTCTTTCCAGCCAATGACTTGAGAAGATGGTATCTATGATGCTATTGGCTCTAAATATAAAGTAAAAAGTGTGTGGGGGAACAAAGAGAATCTCTGAGAAGTTCCTCTCTTCCAAATTAGTTTGCCACAATCTTCCTACTGTTTTCACTATGCGATAGGAGCACTAATATATCTCCAGAATTAAAGAATTATCTGACAATGAGAATTTACAAAGTACATGATTAAAATATATCCAGCGTAATCATTTGAAAACCTTTAACCTCAACAAGTCCTACAATTATTCATTGTTGTGCATTCTTGATGGCACCCCCAATCAGAAAAGCTATTTAAGTAATGTTATCAAAAATTTGCCTGGTCTCATAAAAGTGCTCTTAGTTCATATTCTTTTAGTGTCAAAATGCATCTGGATAGGCCGCATGCTGGCAGTCATTAGAGACTTAATTGATTATTATTATTATTATTTATTTGTCAGGAAGGTCAAGGCGAGGACTGAAACTTTAATATCACAGTGGCCTCATTTAAAGCAACAAGACTGAGGATTACTTGCAGAAAAATGGACACTATCAAAACAGATTTAGCAAAGTTCCTGAGGCACTGACTCTGTCCTATGAGTGCAATGTTCTATCTCTGTCTCTGTCATTCTTAAACACAAACATATCATAACTGTTCAAGGCTTTTGCTCCTATGACATGTAAAAACAACATATTGTACCATTTCAGGCATCTTAGATATTCTGCTCAAATCAAGAATAAAATGAATTTCTGGATTTACACTTAATCAGAAGGCTGTAGTGGCAGTTTTTTTAAATGCAAGATAAAATGGCTTGTCCTTCTTCACTTCTGACTTTGCTTCTATCATCATGTAACATTTTGTTTGAAATATGAAATGAGGTGACAAATGAGGGGCACTGCTGTCATCTCTGCAAGGTTTGCTTTCAAGTTGTGCAATAGTGTACAGTCAAGGACCAAACCCATCGACTGCAGTATGAAACAGAGTCTGAGCTTTGGACAATTACTTTTTCAAGGCTTTATGTGTGACAACATTAGCCTTTTAACTGTACTGTTAATATATATGTCTATATTGCTTAATCAAAGATTCGGATCATCGAATGGTATTTCATCCGAAATGCCATTCATCAAACCAGCCTCTTGTTGGGGGCTGTACCTCCCAACCCTCCGCTAATTATATATACCAACTATGAGATCACACTACAGTGGAGAAAGGGCAAATTTCCAAATCCCCACCATAATGTGATCTCAGTCAGAACCGTTTGACAAATGGCATGTTCGATAAAATGCCATCTGAAATGCCGTTCAATTATCTAATTCTTCGATGAAGTAATAGGGACCGATTAATATCGGTTATCTTTGCTTTTCACATAAATGATTCATCCCATTACCCAGGGTATATGACAACTACTCTATTAGTTTCTTCTTTATTCTCTGATGTATATGAAAGCAGGCTTTTTATAAGTCACAGAATATATTACATTAGTTGCAAAGGTTGGCTGGCAGTAAGCAGAAGCTGATGAATGAATCGAGGCTCATGGTGGTGGTGGACTTGTGGAGTTGTTTTGTCTATATTGAAGTAGGAGTCAATAAGTTATGCTATTTTTTTACTTGACTGTTGCTGATATATTTGACTGAATGATGGTTAATGCCCTCCATATTTGTTTGCTTATCCTTGCCTTATTAAGTACATTGTATAGGCCAAACCCCTGTTGTCTGCTGGCATGGCTCAGGACACATGGCAAACAGCATTTCATTTCCATAAGGAACTGATTAAAGATATTTATAGTAAAATTGCCTTTAGAGTGACATTTGACAGAGGAAAGTAGCTGTCATAATTTCCAGATATGCCCAGAACACATTACACATTGAAGTGTTTAGTAAGAAAGACAAAATAACCAGTAAAGTGAAGTGCACACAGCAGAGCTTAGCATGCCAAATAGTGTATGTGATGCTGCTGGCTTCAGCTTCACTTTGTATTTCCAGTTCCCATTCCCTCTCAACTGTGATGGCCTCAACCTGTCATTAGTCACTCTTCCCTTCTCCCCCAACAAAGTTGTGCCCTATGGGAGAGTGTCAGGACAGAGGCTTATGGGCTACAGCAAAAGAAACTGCTAGACATCTGAAATTACACTTAGGAAAAATAATTCCCATGTTTTGCTAAGGTCTGGAAGTGATGATTATAAACTATTGTTAATAGAGTTACAGCAAAGGTGTAACATCACTCAGGGCCATGTAGAGACAGAATAGGTAAGGCATGCAGTTATAGAGGAGACCTTATTATATTCTATGTACATAGTTATGTATTGGTGAGGTCTCACTATTTACCTAATAATACTGCAGTTTCTAATGCAGCGCTAAAACAAATTAATTCAGTCCAACTAGTAACACCATTTGCAAAGCAAATATGTTTTTAAAAGGTCTGTCAAAGTGCTTTGTAAGTCAGGACACTAGTAATGGAGTTATAATGTATTTCTTTAATCACACGAATTTTTTAATACCTAGTTTTACACACACACACACACACACACACACACACACACACACACACACACACACACACACACACGCATGCACGCGCACACACACACACACACACACACACACACACACACACACACACACACACACACACACACACACACACACACATATATATATATATATATATATATATATATATATATATATATATATGTATAAAGATTATTTCAAAGGAACTTTCAAAGTCTTAGAATGCATTAGAAGGTATTCTTTTATGTAATTGTCTATTATTTCTATTCTTATTTTTAGTATTAGATTGACATAGCTAGTGTTAGCTTTCCAAGCAGTATATTCCAAGTACAGACTTTGAAATAGAACTGGGTCAAACATGGTGTTATAAACCAGGCAAAGGTCAGCCCTGAGTAACCAGTATGAAGAAGAGAATAACAACAGGTTCTGAAGCTTTTTTCTGAATAGTTCATTCTTTTCAGCCCTATGATTTTGATATTAAAGAATGATGAATGATTCATTTTCAGGTTGTTTTAGGTGGCTTGTGCAAAGACTACAAAAATCAATAATGGGTCAGAGCAGTGACATATAAAAAGGTATGCTGATCTCCCTGGAGTGAGTAGACAGGCTCTTTTAGAATTAGATAAGCTACAGCATGTTTTTTCCGACTCTGGTAGGCATATAATGGTTAAAGTTTCACTTGCTATCTACCATTGCCTCTAGATGGTTAACGATTGTGTCTTTTTTCTGATTTGGCCATTTATTCGGTTAATATATTTGTCCTTCTTACCAAGTCTCTTGATTCTACATTTGCTAACATTAAACTCATGTTCTGCAGCAAAGTTTTTATTTATTTATTTATTGTGAACTCTCCAGGAGAACCGCAGCATTTTTATTGTTTATGTTTTCAATGTTGTAGTAGTCAGCAAATTTGGTTGTCCATAGTCCATTTCACACTTCTATGTTTGTAAAGAATAGCCCCAAAAGTTGTGGCCTCACTAGAGAGCTATATGAAACACCAATGATCACTTCTTCTGTTGGGATAGTCCAGTAGCCCCCCACCCCCAATGAGATTTGTGTCCTGTAGCTTAACCAGTGTTTCTCCATTGAGTTATGAATAGACAGATAGTTATTGCTTGTATCATCCAAAGCCTTAGCAATGTTAAGATAAGTAGCCTACATTGTCATTTCATCTAGAAGAGCTGTTACCTCTTCAGAGAATACCACAAAATTCAGCATTTTCCCTAAACAAACCAATACTGCTCCATATGTAACAGAAGTAGGCCCCTGTGTGGGTGTCATTCTAGATATGCTGCATTGTGATTTTACATAGATGAGATCAGGATTATGCATCTAAAATTATTTAGGATTTATAGCTGGAACCGTGTCATTTAGGGCAATAACATTTGGCTGTGAAGCATATGGGTCTTTACTTTTGCTGATTACCCCTCTCTTTTATAGTAAGTTGTGTTCGATTCTCACCACTGCTTTTTTTATTAAAGCTCATGTATTTTAGGTTTAGAACAGCTAGGGTCCAACATAACCAGTTTGTGTGTGTGTGTGTGTGTGTGTGTGTGTGTGTGTGTGTGTGTGTGTGTGTGTCTGTGCGTAAATGGGAGTGTGTAGTCAATAAAGTGTATATGGGTTTTGTGGGTGTTGTACATTCTACATATATGACATGGTAGTTTAATTCTCATCTTTAGAAGGGAAATTAGCTAGGCTTAAATTGGGCCACAATGGCAGCTAGCCTAGTACTTACCTATGAACCTACTGTGATCCCAGGACTATTATGAAGCATTAGTCCAAAGGGCATATGCCTTGCAAGGCTCTAAGAGAGCAATACTATCTGTGCAGCACATACAGATTAGTGCTTTATTGCACTTATACAATAGGCAGCTGTTTTTTGTTATGTACACTAAAGTTTAAGGTTGTTATGTGCTTCATATTATATTTTAGTGTAAAATAGTTCTTAATGCCAGTAGCTAGGTAAGTGTCTGAATAGCTAAAACTTATTGAGGTGATAGAATTGACCAACTTATGGATGGACTCTCTGAGTGCTACTAACCTCGTGGTGTTCTCTTTAACAGTAAGGTGGGCTAAATTAAGGCCATCCCAATCAAATAACTCCAGCAGTTCAAGATGAAGCACACTGTTAACTGCCATGCCCTGGGGGATATTTCCATGCCCTGCGGAATTTTTGGAAAGGCGTTCAATGAATAAAGTCTCTGCAAACCTAGCTAATTATCAAAGGACAGCCAAAGAAATAAGTAACACTGGTCATCTGAGGAAGTCTGATTATGGAGACGAAAACGTGTGTACTGCAAAGGCGTTTTTTGCTGTGGACATCATTGTTTAAGACAGAAGTAACACTGGTCATCTGAGGAAGTCTGATTACGGACAAGAAAATGCATGTACTGCAAAGGCATTTATGTGTGCTGTTTACCTGTGTAGTTTCGTATGTATTTGGAATAAAATTCAGCTTTTTTTACTCTACGCTACAGGCATTTTTTGATTGGTTTCAGTTGTGTAAGTGAACCATAACAGTAGATGTTTGAATAGATCACTGTTGCAGTACAAATACCTTCCCCGTCCTTTTTGTTGTTTTTATGGCAGGGTGTGAGTTTTGTGTCATTTTCTTTAATCCTAACTTGTACCTAATTGGCAGGGATTTAGCCTGCCTTCTTCTGAAGCAAGAAAGCTATAAAGGTTTTTCATCCTGTCCACTGGTTTTAAATAACTCTTCTCATACTCTACAGCAGTTATGGCACCTGTAAGGTACTATAAAGTTTTGAAACTGGCCAGTCATCTGATCCTTAATAGGATATGTCCCATATAGCTTAGGTTAGTGCAACAGTATCTAGTGAATATCTACTGTTATGGTAAGTATATTTACACAAGTGTGTTTTATTGCCAATCTATAAAGAATTCACCATTTTAGACATTTACCCCAGGATTCAGAAACATGGGCTGTGGCTGCATAAACTATCTACCACAGATCAGTCCAGTTTATGTGATTGTAGAAAATGCAGTTCAAAGACATGTTTAGCAGTAATGAAGAGTACCTCATTATCATGTAATTTGCATGTCTCTGAATTGCCTGAAATCAGAACCAGTGCTGTATAGCACTTTTCAGTGGCAATTACCACTTGAAGCCCACGCATTGCATTCTTACAAGACCCCTCCCATTCACTCTCCCACACACACACACACACACACACACACACACACACACACACACACACACACACACACACACATGCAGACATTCATACACATTAATTGAGTGCAACTAGTAACACCATTTGAAAAACTTAGTATGTTTTTAAAATGTCTGTCTGAATGATTTGCACATTAAAACACTAGTAATGTAGTCATAATGCATTTCTTTAATAATGAGAATTTTCTAATTCCTAGTTTTACACACACACATACACACACACACACACACACACACACACACACACACACACACACACACACACACACACACACACAGACACACACACACACACACACACACACACACGTATCTATACTCTTGATACCTACCGAAACCTACCTTCTGCGAGAACCCAGGCAGACACATACATAAACGTACACATTCATTCTTTCACACCCCTGCAGACAAGCACACTGACTGCCACATACACCCACATACTCATATATCCCACCACTATCTCACTTATACCTCTCAACTGTACAGATTTTTGCAGAATGTCCAGATTTTTGCAACGTATTTTGGTCTGTTCCTCATAAAATTTTGGTTTTCTGGTAAATCATTGGCAAAACACTGAGAATTGAAGTCAGAAAATAATGACAGACATTTGAGTTTCCGACTTTATACCCTTCAGAAAACACATGCTAATGCAAAACCTGTTATTCTATAAACTTTCTGTTTGTAAGAGCAATATTTAAAAATTGTCCCTATTTTTGGGCCTTTGTACCACGATTATTTATGACTTTGTCCAGATTTTTTGCTCTATGAGGTTGAGAGGTATGATCTCATTCCTGAACTTCTCTAGAATTACCTGCAGTGTGGTCTCTCCCATTGACTTAAATGGGTGACTGTCATCTTTTGGCCATTTTAACAGGGCCAGACAAGCTAATTTACATAGATGAGTAATACTGTGAGTCATTCATCTATGTAAATTATTTACTGTAGACATTTCAGGGGGAGACCACATGGCTAATAAGTATTAACTGCTCCCATGGAATGCTTCATTATTATACAGTCTGACCATAGCTCTCAACCTCTTAGCACACAAAATCTGGATGAAAACAAAAATAATGGGGGGACAGAGCCCCAAAAATAGGGACAAATTTGAAATATTGCTCTTATAAACTTAGAAAATTACTAGAATAAAAGTTATTGTGTTAACATGCAGTTTCTGAAGGACATGAAGTCTGAAACTCAAATACCTGTCATTATTTACTGAGTTCAGTCCTTACTGATTTGCCATAAAAATCCAGAATACCACAAATGTTATGAGGAATAGAGCAAAAATGTGAGGGCATTCTGTCATAATCTGGACAGATGAGAGTATGAGTGTGGCTGTTATGACTGTCCACTGCAATGATTCTTCCAACCATGTAAAATCACTGTGATGGGGCTGACTTGGAACTAGGAAAGGGTTAGTACAAGGGACTGGCTACTTGGTATAGGGTTTACCACTCACTGAAACCCTTTCTGAATTCAAGGTTAATCTCCGTAAGAGTATGATGTTATACATAGACAATGAATGCATACGTTGCTGACATAGAAAATAAAGGAAACACTGCAAATGTGTTGCACTGCATGATTCTGTAAGAAGTGAAATGTAGAATAAATGATAAGTGATGGTACCTGGGGAGGCTTTTAAAAGAAACAGACCTAATGTTATCAAAAGCTCTCGATGTTGCATTGCAACTGAATTTACTAGTGCACAATTAAAAGCATTAACTTATGGAAACTGTTTAAGATAAAATGTGAGAAAAATAATATGGTAAAATGAGAAATGAGGGCAGGATGTATTACAAAAGTTATGGATATGAAAGAATATCATGATGGAGGTTCTTACAATATTTTAATTGAGGCTTGCAGTAAGTGTGGCTATGAGCATGAGATCAAGCACTGCCTAGCTCTTAATCCTGCATAATATGTGCTAGAAAAGTACATTGCTAGTAAAATGTTTTCAAAAGAATTTGCATGTCATTGAATAGAAATATGAAAGCAACTGATTATTAATACTGTGGAATACGCCTCACAGTTAGGCGTTGCCTGTTCGATTCTCAGTTAGAGCGTCTTCTGTGTGGTGACATGCATAAATGGGCATTCCTTCATTGAAGGTTGTGCGTTAGGCCCGGCAAGCCAGCATGTCAAAATCTACTTCCAATCATTAGCGGACCGGAGTTCGGCTGTGGCGACCCCTAACCGGGAAAAGCCGAAAGAAACAAACAAACAAACTAAATACGATAAAAATTTAAAAAAAAAATGTACCTCAAGCAGTGAAATAACAGAGTTATCAATACTGAGAATTTGTCACATAATGGTGAGTTTAAATTAAATACTGGTGCACAGTGCAATATTTTTGTCAGAAAATGCATTTAATGCTTTGGGGCCAGTTTAACAGTTAACAAAAAGCTTTGTTTCCTGTTAAACTATTTTGGCCAGCAACATTAACTCAGAAACTGTTGAACTGTTGACATGTTAGTACAAGGAAGAAATGTTGGTCTTTTTTTTTTTTTTTTTTTTTACAGTAGACTCCTTCCTATTTGGCCTCCTCTTTAACCAGCCATGAAATTTCTGCCCTAGCAAAAGACAGTAGAGAAGAACAACACTTCTGCCTCCTCTGGGCCAAATAATGACAGCCATTTGAGTTTTAGACTTAGTATACATTTTTCTAATGAACATAAACACAAATCTTGTTATTCTAGCTGATTTATAACCAATAAATATTATTTTTTATGCTTTTTCTGATTAACTAGCCATTTGTTTATCCAGCCTAAGCGAGACCGGATATCAGGTAGTCTACTGTAAATGACTGCACCTCAAAAGAAAAGTGGCCCAATATTCTGTGATGGGAACTTCCATCTGATTTGTGTAGTTAGATTTGTGACCTACCAGGACAACTTCTTGCTTTCTGTCAGTTAACTAGTTTTCGCCCATCTTAAAAAATTCATCATGTGGAGAAGAATCAAATGCTGTAGATAAGTCAAATACACTACAAAGACTAATATACCCATATTTAAAGCTTGACTGTCTAGCTTGTAAAAAGTCAGCCATACTTGACAGGGTAACTCTGTTGTGTAAAACAGCATTTTGTGTTATAGATAATTGTTGATTATGATTATGATTTCCACACAGCAATGATTACAAACATCTTACAAAACGCTTACCAATAATAGTTCTTAAACAGCTCAGGTGAGCCTCTTTTAAAAATCAATGTAACAAAATGACAGTTTCCAGTCCTATGGGATTATTTTGCTATGCAATACTGAAATGCACACACTATATAAAGCAATTAATAACGTATCTGTTAACAAGTATGCTACTTTGTCTAGTAGGAAATCTGGTCTCATACTACAAGAGCACATAACCTTCCATAATATCTTTTTTCAAACCCACAGCAAAGGTGCAGTGAGAGGGGCAGCTTTTCCAGGCAAAATCTGTTAGGTGGCATGATTAGCATTTTATTCTAGTTGTTAATTGGTCCCTGAAAGGGGAGCTACAGTAGCAGTAAAGCATTTAAGCAGCCATTAACGGGCAATGTTTCTTGTGAATTATAGCAAGGAAGTCTTTGTTGCAGTTTAACAAAGCTCCTTGCAACAATTTTGGAAAGAGATATGATGAAGCTATATAATTTCTGAAAACTTTTTTTGTTCTTCAAGTTTGAGGATCTTTTTGCATCTGAGGAGGTTTTTCTTAGGTAAGTCTATGCAAGATAAGTTCACTTTTCTTTTTATAACCTGATGCTGTGTGAAGTGAATATTTAATGCTGCTACTACTACTGATCTAAACTAATTAATTTAAAGCAAGCACTATTGATCTGCTGTGGCGACCCCTAACGGGAGCAGCCGAAAGAAGAAGAAGAAGAAGACTATCTGTTACTTACAGTTGATGAAGTAGTATCAAGAATAACAAATCTATTTTTTCTCGATACTAGATACAAACCAACATCTCTGACAAATAATGCTTCATGTAGCAAGCTTCAAATTGTGTACATTTAACACATCATTAGGAGAATACATGTATCTTAGCCTTCCAAATAATATTTCAACAACTAGAGGTGTTCTTTTGAGCTGTTACTAGGTAACCAAAAACTTGGAAACTGTTGTAAACATAACTGGTGAAACTGGTAGCCTATTCGAGTGGCATCTGCCAAAAGAAGACTGTGATAAAAAAACTGATAAAGCCACTGAACAGATTAATACAACATAACTTCAAGCTAAAGAACAACAAATGTAAAATTAAAGTGAAAACTCTGAAATGTATTGGTCTTTTTCTAATGCCAGTGAGTTTGAAATCTGATACAAAGAAATCTAATTTACAGTGCAAATGTCAAAGATAAACAGGCATTGCAGAAAATATAGGGACTGTTGCAGTATGTTGCAAAGTTTGTAGCTGGTATGTCTGCGATAATCATGTCTCTAAGAAAGCTAAGTCAGCACAAAGTAGCCAAGGAATGGGGCGATTAACACTATAAGAGTTTTGAAACATTTAAACAACTAATTACAGATACATCAGCATTAAAATACTATCACACAAATCAGCATTAAAATACTATCACACAAATGAACCAGTTATGGTAAAATAGATACCAGTTAAAATGTTGTGGGGAATTGTGATCCTACTGGAGAATAAATCAGGTGCCTATGAGTCAAGAGCATTTACAGACATACAAAAGAAATATGCTAAGATAGAAAGGAACCCTAAGCAATAGTTCAAAGAAATGTTATTAATATGATATTTACTGAAAAGAAGTTCAAATTGAAACGAACAACAAACCTGTACAAGCCATAGTTGGCCCTGTGAAGATTGGGGAGAGATGGGCAAAGGCTGCCAGCCTAGTCAAATAGAATTTGATATATAATTCTGGCATTTCTAAACAAATGTAAAACACAGGCATGTTTTCGAGTGTAAAAGAATATTGTGAAATGTGGAACTGCAAAATATGTGACGACATTGCACTCTGCTGGCCCAGTGAAGCATGTGGTGACCCTTTCATGTTAGAATTCGTTTCCAGTGTGTCTGGATGAAGGTTACATGCCCATTGTTTTAAGGCTAAAGTTTATGACCAGAATTTAGATGTGGAATGTGCTTTATTGCACTGGTTTCTGTTAGAATATACATGTGAAATTACTTATATTATTGTAAGTTTCTGAGCAGGTGTTAGATTGTTAAATAATGCAGTTTGTGGCCTAAGAACTCAAACCAGGTGTTAAGATGATGCAATATGAATACTGGGAAAACCTAAGTGTCAAAAATTATGTAATTTGGGATGGCCTTAGAGACATGTTTGTTAGTAATGTTTAAATACTATTTCTCACAAGAGACTGGGAAGCATTTTGATCTTGGATATCTAACTCAGCACAATGCCTTATGCTCACATGTAAGTTTTAGCACTGTGATTTCTTGTAGGAATAGTTAAAGCTAGTAAAGATTAATTAGGTATTTTTCTTTGAAATCAGACCTGTCCTACTGTATTATTTTAAGTTTCTGTGTGATCTCTGAACTCTTAGATATCGCTGTGGTGTAGTAGTTTTGTCTTGTGTTTTAATTATTTATTATTATCCCGTTCGATTCTCGGCTAGAGTGCGGGGAGTACCTTCTGTGTGGAGTCTGCATGTCCTCCCCACAGTTGGGTGGGCGTTCGAAAGACGTGTAAATGGGCGTACCTTCGTTGAAGGTTGAACGTTGAGCTGGCACCTCGGCATTCATCAAAATCTACTGCCAATCATTAGCGGACTGGAGTTCCACTGTGGCGAACCCTAATCAGGAAAAGCCGAAAGACAACAACGTTAAATATTTTTAAAACCTTCTACCTGTGGCTGGTTTGTGTAGAGAAAAGCTCTAGAGTACATTGCATATTTATAGAGGTTATTGTAAGAGGCCACTCTAAAGTAAGCCTTGACTGTTAGTCACATTACCATTGGATAATAATATTGCACAGTAATAATTGGACACCCCTTTAAGGGCCTTTTAGGTTCATAGGTTCATAGGTAAGTACTAGGCTATTGGCCCTGGGGCCTATACAAGCCCAGCCAAAAAGGTACCCTGGCTTTTGCCACAAAAGAAAATTATTTTCCTGTGCCACTGTCGAGCAGAGCAACAGAGGTGATCCCGGGGTGAATTTCCTATTTCCCATCCAATCATCAAGATTTTTTAGTAGCTAATATTATTAGCTTTGTGGTGTGTCAGCTACTTGGCAGGGACATGAAGCACTGGTTGGACAGAGAGGATACTGGAGGTTTTAGCTTGCCCAGCTAGGCTGAGATCTGGACCCTATAGCTGTGCCAGTGGGGAGTCTTATTGGGGACCTGGTGAACAAGGGAGCAACCAGCCCCAGACTGACTGTGATCTCTGTGTGCACTTAAGGGAAATTGTACTTTACTGTGTGTATTAGTTATCCTTTCCTCTCTTCTAGGAGATGACCTCCCTGGTGTTAGTGGTGAGGATTGAGGCTCCATGATTGCTAGGCCAGGGCATGGTCATCACAGGCCCTTTGTATATGGCACCTCTAAGATTGCAAAGGATGTTATTTAATGTACAAAAGTATGATCTAAAATTGATATACAGGCAAAACAAGAAAGTACCCATAGCAGACATAGCGAGTGCAGTATCTTAACCAGAGAAGTACATAGGAATGCAATAAAAAAATAGAATGTGTTTGGATAGTACTGCAGTTGCCAGTGACATACAAAGTGTAAACTATTCAAAATGAACTGATAATGACCTATAAATGAAGCTATTAAAAGATGTTACAACAAAATGATGGCCTGAACATACATTTTTAGAAAGGAATGAAATTCAGCTTTGTTTTTCATTCAAGGAAGATATACATTGTGGCCAATCTTCATGTTCAAATATGGCAAAGTAATACTTCCCAATCAGCCAAGAAAATATCTGCTTGGGAGGATAAATAATTCACAACTGTGAACAGTAAAGTGCAAAAAGGCAGCAAACAATATAGTATGTTAATCAGGAATGTAAACTTATATAGGGCAAGTAGTTTGTGTCATCTGCAATACATGTCATAACTATAATTATAAAGAAGAGATGTTAACATGACCAATTCAGATTGTTAAGCACAGGAGTTGAAATTTGTTCCATTTCAAAATGTCATGTATCTCAAATGTATGGATTATTATTCAAAGTCATACAATATAGTCAGACTAGAAGGCACAACTGCAAGTGTAATTAGTGGATTGGAATTTATATTCTCAAAATGGGGTGTATCTGAATTTCTCATAACTGACAATATTCTATAAGGTTTACCGACATAATGTTGAATGTCATAATGTCTAATAGTCATTTGGTTGAAAAATAATCCCCGGGATTCATGAAGCTCGGCGCAAAGCCGGTGGTAGGCTTGCGCCGACAGTGCGGCATGAAGATGGCGCAGTAGCGCCAAATGCATATTAATGAAGGCGCGCCACTGCCACAGCCATGTGCATAGGAAAGGAGCGCGAGTGCATAGGGCATGTCGAAGTGCCGCACGGAGGCGTGGAAATGCCAGCTGTCGACGTGCAACCTAAAATGCTTGCATATAACAACTTGCAAGATAGTAATCACATCTGTCAGTGTCCATGGATACTGAAACATACGCAAAGCATGCAAGATAGTTCCTGCGAACACAAAATGAAGAAGCAAACACAAATGCACAGTAGGGAATAACGGGTCCCTATCCCATGAACAAATGACATGGAAAACCGTGTGCCCGTAGTCCAACGCAGTGTAGATAGCTATACCAAGTGGAAGTGAAACGCATCATATGTTAGCGCGCCACCAATAGGTACGTCCAGCCCAATGGTTAGGGTCACCAGCTGACCCATAGTGTGAGGGAGGGTAAACAGCTGGGCAGATGTGTCCATAACAAAATACACGATAAATGTACATATCTAGTGACAGTATGACCGAATCATATCCCCCAAGACATGTAATAGTCACATACAAAAGGTACGTCCGTATTTCACATACCAAATGTGACAGGAAATAGAATAAGCATGTAAATGAAACAGAAGGAGCATATAAACTGCTACAACAATAAGGCAACATGTAGGCTGAAAGGAACAGTATTATCCATACCGTTGACTGTGGGTACGTGTTGTCCAGTACATTCAGATATGTGTCCGGAATATATCCCATCCTAGACATAGGAAAAGGTGGCATCCTACCAATGATTAGAACAGTCTGCCAAAATCTGCACATAGGTTCATAGGTTCATACTAGGCTATCTGCCATAGGGCATTTATAAGCCTAGCCAGAGTGTGTTTGGCTTTCGCCACCCATTTTAAATTAATTTTGCTATGCCTTTTTTTTTGAGGTTAGTATACTGTGCCTCTGTCTAACAGTGACACAGAAGTGATAGCCAGGGTAAACCTATGATCTCCCATCCACTCATCAAGATTCCTCTTGAAGAGAGTCAATGTAGGACTCTGCCTAACCTGGACTGGGATTTTATTCCAGAGTGAAGGGAGCCTCTGGGTTATGAATCTGTCCCTCCAGCATGTCCTATTTATTTCAGTGCTGAGGTTCAAGTCTCTTGAGCACGTAGCTCGATGGGATTTAGATTTTCTGAGGTGCAGCATGTCCATTAATTCCGGGTTGGACATGGCTTTATATGTCAGGCACAGATCGCCTCTGAGCAGGCGGTATGCCACTGAGTAGAGCTGGAGTTTCTTTAACCGGGCAGCATATGGCATCTGTTTGAGCCCTTTGATCCTCTTGGTGAGGTACTTTTGGGGTCTTTCCAGTTGCTGCAGGTGTCTGGTAAGGTACATCCCAAAAGGGGCATTGTACTCAATTATGGGCCTGATGAGGGATGAGTAAAGAGGTACGATTACCTCCCCTGATCTAGATGTGAATCCCTTCATGATTAGGTGGGCTATATAAAATGTTTTTCTAACCACTTTGGCCACGTGGTTGTCAAATGAGAGATTGCTATCAACTTGGGTCCCCAGGTCCCTAATGACTTCTTCTGTACTTAATGGATTACCACCTATGTGGTAATTTGTGGGCACATTGTTTTTGCCAAAGGGGATCACTATACACTTTTTGGCGTTTAGTTTGAGGCCATGGCTCTGGCACCAGTTGTCTGTTTCTATGAGGCCCTTTTGGAGGATGCTTGTGTCGGCTGGAGAGTTGATTATGGCGCCCAGTTTGCAGTCATCTGCGAACTTGGTCAGCCACAGTCCTTCCGTGGTGGCCTGTACCGCCGAGAAATATATACCGAACAAGAGAGGTCCCAGGACTGAGCCTTGTGGGACGCCACTTGTAACTGGTTTGGAATCTGACATGGCTCCAGCAATTCTAACCATGTGGGTTCTGTCCTTGAGCCAGTTTGCAACCCATCTAGTGACATAGGGGTTTATATTTAAGCTGGTGAGCTTATCTATAATGCCCGAGTGGGGTATTGTATTGAAGGCTTTTGCGAGGTCCAAGTAGGCTGTGTGGACCACATTCCCCTCGTCAATGGCCTTGGTGACTGTTTCAAAGAAATCGACCAGGTTTAAGAGGCAGGATCTGCCCTTAACAAAGCCAGACTGGGTAGGATCCAGTGTCTGTAGGTCCCAAATATCTTTATTTATGAGGTCCATGATGATCCTTTCCATAGCTTTGCAGACCAAGCTAGTCAGGCTTATGGGGCGATAGTTTCCAGGATCCGTTGAGGCACCATCTTTGTGGAGAGGGACCACTGTTGCTGTATGCCACTCTTTGGGTACATATCCTGTAGTAAGGCTAAGATTGAACAGTAGTTTTATGTTTGGGTTTAGCTCTTCTTGGAGTTCATGTAGGACGAAGCCCGGGACACCATCTGGTCCCATTGATGCTGTGTTATTTGCTTTGGAGAGGGCGGCTCTTACCTGAGCATCTGAGATGTCAGGGGGGCAGCGCTCTGTTGGGATAGATATTTGCCCTTTTGGTGGGGAGAGGGGGGAGAAGTTTGCACTGAACCTGTCAGCTAGGATGTTGGCAATGTCTGTGGGCTCGGTGTATTTTTTGTCATTTTGGACTAATTCTGAGCATATCTGGGAATTCCCACCCAGGTTCCTAACATAACTAAAGAAAGCCTTGTGATTATCCTTAGTGTCCTGTGCAATTTTTCTCTTGAAGCTGGCCTTAGACGATTTTATGAGTGCCCGTAGTTTTTTGCTAATACTGATCAGAGATGCCTTCCCTTTTTGGGATTTTGCTCTATCATGTAGTAGCTTCCTCCTTCTATTGTATAGTTTGTTTATGGCTGGGGTCCACCAGACAGGATGTCTGCCTTTGGAGGATTGGGTCTTGGTTTTATTTGGGATTGCATGATCCATGCATTCCTGAAGGTGTTCATAGTATGCGTTTATAAAGGATTCTGCGGTCTGGGCCGTATTTTCCACAGGCCCGGGGACTTTGAAGGATTTCGCCTCAGTTTTGAGGCATGTGAAATTTGCTTTAGAGAAGTTTTTCACTGTGGTTTTCTGGGCAGGGGGTGGAGTCGGGATGTGAATATCCAGTGAGATTAGTTTATGGTCTGATCTTACCAGTGAGGGATACACTTCTGGTCTGGAGCATAGTGTCCCCATGTTGGTGATGATCAGGTCCAGTATGTTTTCCCCTCTTGTGTGAGTGGTAACAAGTTGTTCCATAGCATTTGAGTTTATAAATTCTGGGAAACTTTGGGCTAGGGTGTTGGAGCTAGAGTAATGCTCCCAGTCTATGTTTGGGTAGTTGAAGTTGCCCAATATAATGGTGTTTGGAGAGACCTTCATATTTTCCAGTATTCTCAAGAAGGCCAAGTGGGGTTCCTGTGTTTGGGAGGGTGGTCTGTAGCAGGCTATAAACTGGAAGGCAGTTTTACCCACAGTTAGTTGCACATGGATAGTCTCTGATGCTTCGTGCTGTGCCACCAACCTGGAGGTGTGGGTATCTTTGACGAATATTGATACTCCCCCTCCTTTTGTGGTTCGGTCCAAGTTTTGGGGCCGAAAAGCATGGTATGAGGTAGCACCTGGTAGTGCTGGGGTGCTCTCGGGAGCCTTGAACCAGGTTTCTGTTACTGCACAGATATCTATGTTCTCCATGCTAAGGAGAGTTTGAGTCGTGCATCTTGAGGTTTAGACTTCTGCCATTGAGTAGCATTACTCTTAGTTTCTTATCCCTTGTGATACCTATGGAGGTGGGTTTGTCTTTTGAGCCTTGCCTAAAAAAGGCACTATGGGCGTAGCAAGAGCCTTTGCCAATATCCGAAAGCCCAGGGGTGACAGGTGCAAGCCGTCCCTAGCGAAGCATCGTGGCTTGTCGAGCATGTCATCCCAGGCTGACAGGCATTGGATCCCCTTTGAATGACACCAACACTTAAGCCAATTGTGGTGACAAATGTGACATCAGTTGTACAAGCCGAACTTGTCAGGATGTGTGACAGTTGAACGGGTATTACCCGGGTATACCAACCATGTAATGAAAGTTAAGTATGGGCATATACCTATGTGCGTGAGGTATAGCATGTGGAAAGCAAACATGGCAGGGTAGTCCACACAACCATACACGTACCTGACATATGTAGGGTATGCAATGTGTTACTCTGGCCATGTCATGGGCCATTAACCAAAGCAGCGATGTATGGAGTGTCAGGAATATGTGTGTGTGGGGGATGGGTAATGGTACAATCCTCCAAGGCGATACTGTGTTGTATGCAGAATAGGTGAACCAGAGTGTATGAGGGAGCAGCGGATGAAGCAGAAAGAAACACAAAAACATGTATAAACATCTGCAATACAACCAGACAGGCCATATTGTAGATCACAATCTCACAAACATATGAATATTAAAATGAGCGATACAAATGTATAGACATGTCACCGGCACATACCCACAGATTGGTCCTGATGGAGCTGGCCATATCAAATGCAACACACCTGGATGCATAATGGACTACCCAGCATCCCATCCACAGTACACAACCCGCTCCCATACCTGAACATCCACCAAATCCAGCCATACTTGGCCTACTGGTTTGGTGCAGCCACATCTACACATAGTGACCACTACGCATATGTAGTAGGTAGTGTCACCCTAAGCAGTTTCAGGATTGCAAACTATGTATCCCTTGCATGTAAAACCCCCAGCACATTTTCATAATGCCAGAAGAATGGTCGGTATTTGTCTTGTTTCGGTCTTGTGCAATTTTTGGGATATCCCTCATGGGATAAGTGACCTGTGTAATCATTAGAATGGAAGACACAAAGTCCAGTCCTGTAGATATCTGGACACAAGTTTGAATGTGCAGTAGTGGTGCACGAGACTGTCCAGCCCTAGATGGTCATGTATAACCTACTACTCAGGACCAAACACCTGCCCATGATGCACGTGTCCAGACACGAATAAGCGAGAGAATATAATGCACACATTCGCATAGTGGCACATGGTATAAGGGTGATGAAGGCACTGACATAAACAGGATACCCCCTGATCCACTGTGTGAGGGACAATTAATGTGTGTGTAGGTGTGACCTGACCAACAATGATACAATGCCAAATGTCCTGTGATCGTAGGAAAAATCTATGTACCATACTGCATGTAACAGTTGCCTAAAGCGGTCACGTCAGGATAGAATAAACGTAATTTGTACAAGAAACAGGCAAACAACAAAAGTGCCAAAGGTATAAGGCTCACAGCTAGGAAACAAATGAATGTTCTAAACCTGCACTGACTGTGGCTATGTGTTGGCCCAAACAATCTGGTGTGTGCAGTAGGGTTACCATCTGTCCCGCTCTCCGAGGGACAGTCCCTCTTTGGACAGTTGTGTCCGGACAAAATACATTACAAATGGCAAATGTCCTGGGATTGTAGGACATAATTATGTCCCATATGTTATGTAATAGTTGCAGACAATAATTATTGCAGTATCTACAATACCTAAATGTTACAAGAAACAGAATAAGCAACTAAACCGCTACAACAATAGGCTTTTATGTAGGCAAGTAAGTAAAGTTCTATCCATTGTACTGACCCTGGGTATGTGTCGGCTTGTAAAATCTGATGTGTGTTCCGAAAATGTTCCATCTTGGCCATTTAAAAAGGTGGCAACCCTAGTCCCCAGAATACATCCCAACCTGTACATATGACAATGTCAATGATACCAATGGTCAGAGCATTCGCACAATAACTGGCCAGCCCCTTAACCACTCACAAAGCCAGTGACCTTTGGGGGAAAGGTGTTGAATGAGAATGACTACTTACAACAATGAAGAGTAATTGACGCATTTAACTGCAGAAAATTAGTAGTATTACAAATCTGTCAACACGTTCCAAGTTAATAGTACTAATATGTTAGAAGTGTCCGTGATTGTCCCTGAGTTGTCATAGCCTTGTCCCTGTCATTGTAGAAACGAGTCCCCAAGTATCAGAGAGGTCCGTACACAGAAGTGCACCAACCAACTGTCACATCTGTTGACAGGACTATTGCATACCTGTAGTGAATTTATAACAGATGTCCAGAATAATATTCATTCTATCTATAAATGAATGGACTAGTCAAATGGGAAGGGAAACACGTGGAAACCACCCCCCAACCTGCATTATGTAGTGGAACTACTCCCCGCCCTATATTACGTAGCGCCAACCCAATAATGTGGTCAGAGGTGCCCAAACACCTGTGTCTGTAAACACAGGTAGAATGTTAAACTCTGGACTAACTCTGTCCATGTGCTATGTCTGATCTTTGAACAGCGGTAGGGCAGTTCTAGTCACCAGTCGGCCGAGCCTAAACCCGGACCAGCACATGAACACCCTGACAATCAAACACGCGTATGTGCGAGGACTATAAGCGTAGGAGTTATGAATATTCTTGGAGTGAGTAGACTTGCAGCACAGGTCCAGAGCAGTAGGAAACAGGGAATGTCCTAATTGTAGTACTGCGGTTTTCCCAGCAGGAGAATGGATGCCTGCTGTGTAAGGGAAGCGGTGAGGCATATGTCAGAGTAGCTATGAACCATGGGTATACATATAAGCCAAAAACAAATGGCAACCTCGGAAAGACCAGTACATATATACATATAAATGAGCCAGAACACCAATAGTGTAGTGGTTACAGCATCCGCCCAACATAAAGGCATTCCCGGTTCAAGTACGACTATAGCACATATTAATTGTGTAATGAATGCCTCTGTGCTGTAAAGCCAACATTTATACATGTAAAGGTGACTGCGTTCGCATGGGTCTGTTAACCGGATTCCATCAAAGTGGTACAGTCATAAGGAATAAGGCACATGTAATCCCAAAGAAGTGCCTGTAAACATATGTAACTCAGAATAAGTAGAAGCAAGTGGGCCTGCGCGGGTGTACGCAGCTATTAGCATAGCAAATGTATGTTGTCTTGTACAGCTGTAACTTTTATATATATAGATAGATGTGTGTATAGATAAATATCCATAGACATAACAGAAATATGCAATTATATATCTACATATTTATCTATATATGCACATATATATAAATATATATATATATATATATATATATATATATATATATATATATATATATATATATATATATATATAGATATAGATATACAGATATATATATATATATACATACATATATATATATATATATATATATATATATATATATATATATATAGATATGTAAGGAACGCCGAAAGATGAAAGCAAACATAAGGGTTGTGAAGGGAATCCAGAGCAAGTAAGGAATTATGAGCACAAGTTCACTGGAGTGAAGTGTTGGTGTCAGAATGACTAAGGCAATAGTATGCAGTTGAAGCAGAGACCAATACGCTTGTGTAAGTGTCCATGTCCGGGAAATGTATAGGTTAATGGACACACAGATGTATATATAGATAAAAACTTATATATACACATATCTATATTAATTTACATACACATATATATTCATACGGATATATATATATATATATATATATATATATATATAGATATATATATATATATATATATATATATAGATATATATATATATATATATATATATATATATATATATACACACACACACACACACACAAGGATATACTATGGATATATATGGATATATATATATACACAAACAACAGGTAGTGATATATACACATACACACAAAACAAAATATATATGTCAGTGTAGATATACACATGTACATAAATAGGTTGCTTCACGTCAACTAGGGGTAACATATTTACAGCCCGGGCATATGTGACTGGGAGGTCCAATAAATAAACGTTGTACCCCTCACATCGCCCAGCTAGGCCGGACAGACATACAGACAGGCAATACAGATCAATACACTGCCGCTGTCCAAAATACCGGTAGGAAAGGCCAGTGGGAGAGTTCTGCAAGGTCTACACTTTAAACATGGATAACGGTGTCCCTTGCGGGACCCCAGAAATTCAGGGTACGTGTGAATCTGCTGACATTATTACGAGCAGGATGTAGGTGTACATGGAACAGTATGTTGTGCAAGTGTGATAATACATGGGTTGACAAAACGTATGACATGTGTCCTGAGACAGGGAGAGTGAGCAATGTGTAGGGGTGTGCTCATACCCCAGCTGCGCTCGCAGTAAGTATTTGTCACGGCTACTGTAGAAGGGTGCCAGGTAGGTGGACCATGGGTATGCATTAATGGGCTTAAGTGTGCAGTTGCTGGTTGGCAGAGATGTAGTAGGCCCGCCCAGTGGAAGTCATTAATATTCATATGTGAGCATAGCATATGCCTACACCTCCCAAACCTGAAGAGCACATCTACCGGATAGTCTGTAATCACAAGGGATCGCACACACCCAGGGTGAATGACAAATGTAAGCGGAAATGTCAGAGAGTGAGCGTCTGTAAGCATGTTTGTCTACCAGTATGCCAGTAGTGCACTGTCAAAGAAATGTGGAGTCTAAATGTGTATAAGGTGCTGTGACCAGAGGTCAGCAGTGCTTAACACTGTGCAAACCCACACACACCAGCTCCCACCTGCTGGACTGTGCCTTACCCGGTCTGTATCCAAAGGAGTCGGCCTGTCCGCAAACAAAGAACCGCCCTCTACACATGATGGTAGAAGTACCCTGCGCGCATAGCTCATGTGAATTAACAATAGACCATGGCATATGTACAGACAATAGACCACACACACACACACACACACACACACCATACAGTGCATACATCCAACAGTATAGCAATGTACTGGCAGATACGTCTGGACCACTGGTGTATGCATGCCTGGCCGTCCTGTGTTTCAGTGTGTGAACATGCCCAGTATGACTGTTACGCATGTTGTTGACCAACAATACTGTCATACTGTCATGTGTGTGAGCATGCAAAGTATGGTCAACTGTATTGCATGTGTCACATGTCCAGATAGTACTGTGTTGCTGACCCCTTCGTTCTACACAGACAGGTGTCTTGCTGTGTCTGCAGGGTAGCTAATGGTCATGTGGCATTGACGGTTGCTACATGTCTGCATAGTGTGGGGGGACATGCAACCACAACCACAGTCCTACACAGCACCGTGGGTGGTGCACATGACTTTCACATGTGTAGGTGTGACGGGGGGCACAGCCAACAGTTGTACACATCTGCCGCTACTGTACTGGTATGCTAGGTACTCCATGTCAGTGTGTGGACCTACCTAAATTGCTGGTTGGAGGGATACCAGGGTACTTCAGTTCCCAGCTTTAATTACCAGCAAAGTGGTGTTGGACATCCTAGCTTACACAACCTACATCAAGCTGCCTGGCCTGCTGTCATCTGTGTGTGTCTTAGGGGGTTGGGGTCATTCATTGGGCATATCCATAGGCCATCGTATATAATTCATCTGTATTGGTCCACATCTGTCCAGCTGCATGGAATGTATGTGGGCTGTACGGACACACATGATGGTCAGCCCATAATCTGCAGTGGGTAGGACACCCTGTATACTACAGGCTACCATTGTGACCCCCGTATGTGCTACAGAAGTCACGGTGCCACTATGGATGTGTACTGTCTGCTGCCCTAACATTTGGCCACCGCAGTCACTTGTATGCTCACATACATGCCATAGCAATGGGTAACTACACATTCTAATACAACTGCCACTTGTTAGGTCAATAGACATACCCTGGGTGTGTTCCGGACTTGAGGACGGTGCTGGAGTGCTGCCTATGTCGGATGCACACAGTGCACCTCCTATACATGGCCGAGCACAGGTACTGTCATGTTTGGTATCCATTGTACTGTGTGCGGGTCAGAGAGGGGAAATCCGTGGGTACCTACTGTGTCAGTGCATATGCCTTGTACAAAACCATCCAACCTGTGTTGCCATTACACAAGTGTTTAGGAAGTGAAAATGACTCCCAACTTTAATGTAAATTCATCATATAAAATGTGAAGTGAACCTCTACTGCTTATAAAATAAAAGACCTAAATCTAACAAACGTCTCCACTGATGTAATAACAGAACAATATCTAATTCTTAGCAGTATTATAACCGAGCCTTCCTTAGTTTGAGTACACTACTAATATTCAAAGCATCATTTAACCCAGGCGGTCACACTGCATCTAGCCTTAGCTGCCAAAATAATTCTCGGTACTCTAGTCTAGTTTCCCAATCCCCCCCCGCCGTGGATCTGGTGTCACTTGCTATAAAATAGTGAATTTGAGCTCCATTTTTTCACATACTTGGGAATGCTTAAAAAAGGCATTATTTTCTTTACCCTTACTAATGTCATATTGATGTTTGTATACTCTTCTTCTAAAATGCCTTTCCATCTTACCCACATAAAAACTGTGACAATGTAAGCAAATCCCTAAGTATACCACTCCTTTGGTCCCACAATTATAATATTTAGTAAACCTATACCTAAATTTTCTAGAGGGAATGAAAACCACCTCTTGATTCAACATAAAGGCACATTGTTTACAGGCACCACACTTGTGTGTACCCATCTTAACTCTATTTTAACTATTGCTAAGTGCCTTATTTTTCTCAAAGAGTTCCTTTAAGTTCACGCCTCTTTTTCTAACAAAACGCGGTTCCAATGGAATAAATTGTTTTATCTCATCATGTGCAGATAAAATAGGCCAATATCTTGGAATAACCTGTTCTATAATCTGAGAACTGGAGGAAAAAGTATGTACGAAACTACTTTTAAAGTCTGAACAGTTATTATTTGTTACTTGTTCTGCACTGCCTAACCCAGTCCCGAACAGAGGGTAATATTTTGAATCTCTGTTCTCAGTGACTTCCTTAGTCACCTCGTCAATCAAGCTAAGCGGATAACCCTTTTCTTTAAACAGGTTACCAAAGATGTTAACTTCCTCCAAAAAGGTGTCCAAGGTACTACACATTCTTGAGGCCCTGATCATCTGACCCTTGACTATCCCTTTTTCACTTCCTAAACACTTGTGTAATGGCAACACAGGTTGGATGGTTTTGTACAAGGCATATGCACTGACACAGTAGGTACCCACGGATTTCCCACTTCACATTTTATATGATGATTTTACATTAAAGTTGCAAGTCGTTTTCACTTCCTAAACACTTGTGTAATGGCAACACAGGTTGGATGGTTTTTTACAATGATTTTAATGTCCAGATGTTGATTATGTTACGCATTTCATGATGATTAAGGGTTGTACAATGGAGGGGGGTGTGAATGTCATGTGACTTGGTGCTAAGTATTTAATGTGTTTCAATGGTATCACAAAACATTTGATACTCTAAAGAAGCTCGGTATTAACCGAGCGAAAGCGCTTGGATTTATTTGTTTGTGTTGGCTTGGTTTTGTGGAATAAAGGTGCTGCTTTTACTCATTTGAGTGGAACTTTATCATTGAAGAGATCCGGGTCCTGTGGCTTTGGGTATTCTTGTTTCTTGGTGTTGGTTCGTTTCGTCCTGATTTTTTGAGCATATGCCTTGTGTTGCCTCTTTGCCAAGGGCAGGTCATACTATGCATGGGCTTTCGCCAACTGTGCCCTACTCAGGTAGTTCCTTCACAAGTCACACTGTGCCTGTACAGGCCTTGGCAGTGGTGTTGGGCTCTGTGGCCCTGCCCCATGCTGTTCCTGCTGCAACTGTTACTGCAGGATAACATTGTGTAGCATAGCAGATACCATAACAACTTGTATGCATGTAGCTTGTGAATACTGCAGAGCTCCAACGGATGTGTCCGGATACCAGAACTGTAAACCGAGCATCACAAACAAATGCACAAGTATATGTCTTGCCTGTGCATCCACCTCAGTATGGTGTGAGTGTTCAGGTTTGTGTGCATTGCTGATGGGTGACATCAGCCACTACACCATTGTTTACTCAGCATCCCCCACTAGGAGACTGTAGGGGATGTCCATATAGGCATTGGTGTGCTACAGCTGTGTCAGAAGCCATATATTGGACACATCATAGCTTCCAGGGCAGACAGCACACACATTCAATCTCATGTCCTGGCCATCACATATGGCCTAGCTGTTGGAGGGTATGCCCCTGCAGTGACTGTAGGCCCTACCCCACTCCCCGGGTGGTGCTACATGTGCAGGCTACTGCACCCAGTACCCCAGGTAGTCATCCATATGGTTGAACAGATGCATATTGCTGGTCCACTAATCATGTGTGTTCCGGACATGTACGTGCTCACTAGCATGTGTTGACATGGCATCTGTGAACTGGTGCAATACTCTGGATGCAGATGCCTGTGTGATACCCATGATATCCCCAGTCATGCTGTGTGAGGTACCTGTGGCTAGAACACCTAGGCCAACACATCCCATGGTATCCACTGTGATGCGTTTCACTCGGCCTGTTTGATGTGTCAGGTGTGGCAGGCACAAGTCAACAAGCTGCTGTAGGAGGTCTCTGTCCACCCCATAGTGCTCCAACATCCTCAGCCCATGTAGCCCCAGGTAAGTCACCCTCGGTCTATAAAGTCTTATGTCACCCCAGTAAGGGTTGTTCGGCAGCATACACATCCTCACTGCCCCAGCCTCCTGCACATTTTGATATATGTTGCCTGCTGCAGCCCATGACATTTGGTTGGACTGTGCCGTGAAATGTCCCTGCAGGTATACACTAGTGGTGTAGAGTGTGGACGAAACCTGTGTGTATGCTGCTTGCTTGCATTAATGTACTGTTCATGTGCGGGCTGGCCATGTCATCTGTGGATTGTGCTGATCAACACCTGTTTGTGGAGCCTGTACACCCTGACTACCCCACCACTGCTGTCATCCCTCCCAATGTCACCAGGCAGGTATAGACACACCCCTAGCTTAGGTGTGCCAAGGCAGGAACACTCCTGAGGCACAGTTGTGCAATGTACGTACAGTATGCCTGACCCCCTCCCATGCTGTCAACTATATTTGAGACCTGCACCCGGCTGACTACACACATACACTCCAGGGACCAGCAGCACACCCTGGTGATAAATGTGATACACCATAGTCAACCTCATCTACATAGTATAGTCTTCTAATGAATAGTTATATGACCCATACCGAACCTCCAAATTATTAACCACTGCTCAGTGTCGCTCAGATCCATACACAACTGCCAACAGGTGCCTTACCATCACCATATTCGATGTCCTATGGTCTTCCCAGCAACAAAATAACCGGTGTCTACACGACTACAACCCGTGGCCCTGCACACTACAGACGATGTGCATTACCACCACGCCATGGCAGATATACATAGATCCCAGGTTATCACGTACAGATCATCCGGCACAAACATTCAATAGTGCTGATGTCCCCAGACATATGTTCACATCTATGTCCACCTCTACATCTACATATATCATATATATTATTTGTATACATATATACATGGACATATATATATATATATATATATATATATATATATATATATATATATATATACACATACACACATATACATGTACACACATATGTAGATATGGCATTTATATCACAACAGCGGACCACATGACAGCAATGCATTAGACAGGAATGAAAAGGAAACTACATGTGCCACCTGTATCATGTAGTGTTGTTACTATCAAGGCACGTGTGTTATGTTGCATCACACAGGTCAGACCGTATCAAGGGTAAGCGTAGGGCTGTTGACAGTTACTCACCAGACCTATTGGTGAATGTATGTGTTGACAACCCAGTGTCTTGGCAGAATATGCGGGCTGTGGACACTGTATAGGTCAGCAACAAAACAAACTGAACGCATCCCGCAGCTAGCCACCCACAGATACCAACACATACGGTATAACTGCCAAACACACACACCTGCCATGCCTTGGAATCGAGCACCTACCTGTCTAGTCTACCACACTACAGCATTATGCAGTAACAGAACATGCTATCGAGATTACTGGTACACAGCACTCCCAGAGGCATACTTCTAGGTGGATGACATCATCCACAAAGGCAAAGACACTGATAGGGAATGTATGTGTAGTGAGCTGTCTAAAAGCATTACTCTGTCCCCAGACAGCTGAAAACACACACACACACTTGGCAGGGCTGGGAGTTGAATGCACACCTAACTACCTTATCACACTACAGCATTACGCAGTTACAGAACGCGCTACAGAGATTACTGGAACACAGCACTCCCAGAGGCATACTTCTAGATGGATAACATCATCCGCAAAGGCAAAGACGCCGATAGGGAATGTATGTGGAGTGAGCCATCTAAAAGCATTACTCTGTCCCCAGACAGCTGAAAACACACACACACTTGCTAGGGCTGGGAGTCGAATGTACACCTAACTACCTTATCACACTACAGCATTACGCAGTTACAGAATGCACTACCGAGATTACTGGAACACAGCACTCCCAGAGGCATACTTCTAGGTGGATGACATCATCCGTAAAGGCAAAGACGCCGATAGGGAATGTATGTGGAGTGAGCCATCTAAAAGCAATACTCTGCCCCCAGGCAGCTGGAAACACACACACACACACACTTGGCAGGGCTGGGAGTCAAACATACACTTAACTACCTTATCACACTACAGCATTATCCAGTTACAGAATGCACTACTGAGATTACTGGAACACAGCACTCCCAGAGGCATAGTTCTAGGTGGATGACATCATCCGCAAAGGCAAAGACGCCGATAGGGAATGCATGTGGAGTGAGCCATCTAAAAGCAATACTCTGTCCCCAGGCAGCTGGAAACACACACACACACAGGCACACACTTGGCAGGGCTTGGAGTCGAACATACACCTAACTACCTTATCACACTACAGCATTATGCGGTTACAGAATGTGCTACCCAGATTACTGGAACACAGCACTCCCAGAGGCATACTTCTAGGTGGATGACATCATCCACAAAGGCAAAGATGCCGATAGGGTATGTATAGAGAGTGAGCAGTCTAAAAGCGTATTACTGTCCCAAGGTAGATGTAGACAAACACACGGCAGTGGTGTGAGCTGGACAACTGCCCATCTACGGAGGACTATTACAACACTACATAGATACGAGATGAGCCACAGACAGTACACCCTTCAAGACAGTCATCCAGTGTGTTCAATGTAGGCATCCATCCTGACGTGGAAAATGGACATCTGTTGCCTGGATGACCACCATCGCTATACAGGATGTCAATGGCCATGCCCATACACAGAGGCACATCACCGACACAAGGTGTCACTGGGCATGCTCACATACTTAGTATCACACATCCATTTGGAATGTACTGTGTGTCCATCTACACAACTGCGTACTGGGCATGCTCACACACTTAGCAGTTGCAAAGGGCCGTCTTGCATGCACACGGATTCTAAACACGGAAGGCCACAGTTTGGAATGTACTGTGTGTCCATCTACACAACGGCGTACTGGGCATGCTCACACAGCAGTTGCAAAGGGCCGTCTTGCATGCACACGGATTCTAAACACGGAAGAGCACAGTTTGGAATGTACTGTGTGTCCATCTACACAATGGCGTACTGGGCATGCTCACACACTTAGCAGTTGCAAAGGGCTGTCTTGCATCCACATGGATTCTAAACATGGAAGGGCACGGTTTGGAATGTACTGTGTGTCCATCTACACAACGGCGTACTGGGCATGCTCACGTACTTAGCAGTAGCAAAGGGCTGTCTTGCATGCACACGGATTCTAAACATGAAAGGGCACAGTATGGTGTTACTGTCCCCATGTACATGAAGGCCACTCACATGTACTGACCAGTACACACTCAAGAGCCATCACAGATGTCTCAGGTGCAGATCACAGAGGTAAATGCCGCGGTCTACTATGTAGCCCTCAGGCATCACCATGTCATTGGACCAGCAACACACAGCCATACATTACCACAACACCGTGTGACTCATGACCAGTGGACTGTACATAGGTCTACAGCAACTGTGCAGACTACACATGTACTGACAGGGTTCCATCATGTGTTATGCAATGCAATGATACCACTGTACATGACCAGGTCAGCTCTACACATAACAGGGGCCCTGGGTCTTACACAGCTGTGACAGATGACTGTCGCTGTACACTAAAGAACACATATGTTTGGATATGACATACATGTAATCACAGTGGATATGTGCATGGACCACACACACACACACACACACACACACACACACACACACACACACACACACACACACACACACAACACATATGTACATAGCATAGCTTTTGCTGTCCTCCATGCAGACAAGTGGCTACAGCAATCACACGCATGCAAATGGAAGGTAGGTCCATGGCTGTTGAATGCTAACAGTACATGAGGTAGCAATGTTGACCGAGAACACATTCCCTCTGTACTAGTTACCCATGACACCCATCATATCATACAACAGTCCATGTGTTATGTATGTCATCACACATGTCCTCCAGTTGCAATGCATACAAACATGGCTACATGACAGGCATGTAGGACCAACACACATGTATATGTAGTGGTGTGCATGCAGCTACCATGCATGTGCAGTAGCTGATGTATGTAATTCATCTGTGCCTAACTACAACATGCAGTTGCAATGCAGCCCCATCATTGATACCTGTATATGGTGAAATACTGACAGTACGGTAGGATGTAAATCAGGTATGGATGGATGTGTGTACATAAAGTGGTGATCCACCTTTGCAGATGGATGTTTGCCGGGGGCGGCTCACAGGTGTGTCACACGCCATCCTACCATTACATGTGCAAACAGTACGCTATATTACCATTACTTGATGGTGAAGACATAAAACCTACACAGCGGTTGGGTGTTACTGACTGTAAGTCACTTGACACCTGTAACACTTACATCCTCCTGTGTGCATATAGCAGCACAATTGCTGGAGGTAGCATTGGTACACATAATGCAGCCAATACTGCTGCATGTCTGTCAGACGTATCATCATATAGCAGGTGTATCATTCACAGTACTGCCATGTGTGTTTGCTTGTGTGACAATATATGCCACATATGGTGGGGAATACATCCCAATTGTTACACACCCCTGTACACTGTTGTAGAGATCTGTATATACTGCAGTGTGGAAAGCATGACGTAAGCAGGGGTGGTGTGTGTATCACACACATGTCAGCTATCCATATGTGAATGACATTTGTGGACTCCACAGTGTGTGTGTGTGTGTGTGTGTGTGTGTGTGTGTGTGTGTGTGTGTGTGTGTATGTATGTATGGCTGTCTGGTGCATGGAGTGAGGGTGTATGCTACCATACAGAACAGACAGGATCCCTAACCCCTCATGGTGATGCAGTCTACTACCCTGTTGATGCCATCGGTCGCAGCCTTACTGGCTACCTGTACATGTTCATTCTCTGTGTCACATCATGTGGGTGCATAGTACTGTGAGGATGATTACCACATAGGCAGGGGTCCTCACCTCAACACTATGGAGTGTGCATTATAGTGTTGTTGACCCCGTGAGTGTGGGCATGTTCCTGTATTGTGACAGGGTATTACTGCTACACAGTGAGGCCTCATGCTATCAAGTGGCCTCTAACGTTATCATCGGCTGGACCACTGTGTACACCCCCTGCACCATGTCAACATACCTGTGATGTGACCTGGTATGGATGTCACATCTCTAGCCACTGTAGCCTATTAAACAGCCCACATGCTTCTGGATCAGTAGATGTGTGGACATCTGTGGTATGTTAGCCTTTCCGAGGCTACGTATAGCATGCTGATATTGCCATACGTGCCTGTGAGTACTCCACATTTACACATGGGAAACTGCAAACACTGCTACTTGTTGGCACATGCAAGTAGACCATAAGGAGGGAACCAGGGCATCATTACCAACATGCTGTTACTGTTGTTACCAAGACACATACTGTGAACATATAACAATGCATGATAAACCTGTACTACATGATATGTCTGGTGCATGTCAACAGTACACAACTAATGTAATATACACTTCTCTCACTATTCTGTTCACCCTGTGCATCAGACCATTTGAGCATGTCCCTGCACCGATAGTGTGGATGACAGGGATGTGGCACAAGCTTCATCATATGCACAGGGTGATAATGTTTGCCAGGGGCATAGACTGCACCAATGGATGACATCATGTGTGTGGGTAAGGGCCGGTGATCTGATTGGACATGTGTGGTCATTATGCATGTTGGTGTTGCGGTGCCCTACAGATGTTTTTGCTGTGTGCGTGTATGTGTGCACACAGTTCTGCCTTTTGTGAGGCCTACACAGGGGTATTATTGACAGCTCCAGATTGTACAGACCAGGATGTACAGCTCACTGTGTCCGGCCATGGCCATGTGACCTGTGCCTGCCAGGGGTTGCACGGGCACTACCAGGCAGAGGTACAGATTGGCTACTGTCCGACGACACATGTCCACTGGAACCGTGTCCCTGCTGGGAATGTCCAGGGCCATGTCCATGTGGCCTGCTGTGTCCTGGTGTGGACAGCGCAGCACCGGCTGCACTGCTACTGCTACCGGCACTATGGGAGCGGGCATGTGAGGTGGCACGCTCACGTTGACCTGCACTAGGTAGTGTAGCTGGCCTACGTCCACGTGGCCTACGCCTCACTCCTACCAGCTGTTCCAGCACAGACAGCTCACGCTCGCGGATTGCCATGCCACGGTCAAGGATTCCGACCATGTCACCCAATCGCCTGTCCAGAACATCAGCAATCTGCTGTTGAGCATTTGCCAATGCCTGGATGTTGTCATTTAGAGTACGGATAGCAGCCCTCTGCAGCCTCTGCCCTTCTCTGTTCTGCCATTCAGCACGTGGCTGTGCCGCCATTACAGTCTGGAACATGCATCTGGTGACACCAGCTGCTGCTCTCTGTCCTGCAGGTGCATGCCTGCCAGAGGTCCTCCTATGAGCAGCACTGGTCACATGCCTGTGTGGCACATCTGCAGTCATTACACTGACACCATGGTGTGGAGACACACCTTCTGTAGTTACCACACTTTCCTGTTCCACGCTAACAGACATTGACTGTCCTTCCTCTATGGCCACTGGTGATGCGGTATGTGTTGGCAGTAGAACTGTGTGCGGGGAAGAGGGGGATATAGCTGGGATGGCAACCATTGGCACAGATTCAGCCCCTGACAACCCTGCCTGTACCTCATGCATATGTTCATCACTGCTAGTATCTGTGGGATACTAACATCAGATGGACCGCAGGACGGTAACGCACCTACATCACCTGTGAATGCAAAGAAAGACTCTAAATTACAATAGACACAAACAGACACACACAGACACACACACACACACACACACACACACACACACACACACACACACACACACACACACACACACACACACACACACACACACACACACACACACATACACACACCATGCATGTGATTTGACAGACAGCATGCAGCATGCATGTGATACAGCAGACGGCATGCAGCTCGGACATTAATAGTGTTAGTTAGCATACCTCCCTGGGTTGCACACAACAGCAAGCAGGTGTCATATCAGTAGCCTTGCAGTTCACACACTCATGGTAGCAAGCATGCATCCCCGTGATACACCATGTGGGCCAGAACAGGTTAACAGTGCACATGGCTGAAGTGACCTTGTCATGTAATCTGCTGATGGTGTGCATTAACATGCATATATGTCTGGCACAATGGTGTCTTGACACATGTACAGCATTGTAATGGGCATCACGTTGCAGTGTTGTCTGTATGCCTTTCAGATAGAATGCATGTTTAGCAAATGTGCATGAGCATGGAAGGGTAGTGTGAGCCGTCTACATTGCTATACAGTGTGAAGTACAAACACTGTGCCATTGCATGGCATCATGAGGCATCTATATTGCTATACAGTGCGTAATATGCACACATTGCATAGCCATAACCGCATGCATACCCATGACATAACTGTGGATTGTGACCCACGATGCTAAGGTGTATACACACCAAACCATGCTCTGTCATGTGACAGGTCACTGGAAGACCTACAGATGACACCCCTGCACAACTACTACAGAGTCTAGCTGCCTGGCAACCATGTCCACACATGGCAGACTTGTCAATTCACCATGTCCCACATGACATTGATGTACCACACACACAAGGTGCACAGCTAACAGTGATGTCCTACAGCAGCAAGGGAAATGTACAGTATCTGTGGCCTGATGTGGTGTCAATGACTGTGGAAGCTGTACAGGTGACTACTGTCATGCTATGACACAGTTGTGATGTTCAACACATTTTATATGGTAGACTTAAGTGACACCTCCACTAGCTGTGCACAGGCTTTTATGATGTCCAGTGTGCCACATCAACTGTATAATCAGTCAACTAAGGCTATAATTGGACCATATGTGGACAATGTGCAACAGGGTGAATACACATCACATCTACTGTGTGACTACATGTCTCTGGCCATCCCCCATGGCCATGTATGAACATGTGTTGGCCAAATGTTTGTGATGGCCATCTATCTCACCTGTCTGTGTTGTCCCATATGACATACACCCATAGATATCAGATATGTCACCATCCACAGGGCTATGCAGACAACGGGTTGTATGTTTGGTATATGGGGTATGTGTTATGGGATAGTGTGACAATATTGCAGCCAGAGCACTACGTGTCTGGGACATGTCAGATGGCACATCACAATGTGTGCACCCATTGCAGGGGCATATAACACAATGGTGACTCCTGTGGACTGCCCATATCCCAGCTCTCTGTGTGGTACTGTTTGCATTACCACATGTGTTGTTCCAATGTATAGTACATATGCCTACATTGTACAACACCTCCACCATTGTATGCACAGCTGTCCACACATGTAGCAATGACAGATACTGTGGTTTCATGTCGGTGTATCATTTCATTTGTATATATTGCACATGGGTAGCCAGTGTGAATGATGGGAGATGCAACCTGTATATCGTGACTGGACCAAAAATCAAGTGTACAAGTGTTAACTGGCCACATGGCGAATAGATCTATGCTTTAACATGCCTGATACTGATGACAGTCTCACCTGCAACGGACTGATGTCTGTGCGGCATGCCAGAGGTACCTGTATAGGGGTGACACAGCAGTTTGAATATTATCCATGGCTGTATGACAGCCACAGGGTGCACTGTGCATGTTAACACATTCACCTGTACAATAGCATATAGTATGCCCATGTGTGCGTACACAGGGTAGCATACTGTAGTATGCAGCATGTGTGTAAACATACCTTGCATATGATGTTACATTACATAATGTACAGTGACACATGCAACTAAATGGGATATAATAGTCATATGTGCAGTACTGACTTACCAGGCAACTCCAGGCTCATTGGTTGGGAGACACCCACCTCCACAATGGCAGCTAGTGTTTGTGGATGCTGTTCTGAGGGTGTCCCGAGACTGGCCAGTAGCTCCTTGGTGGGTGTGAGTGGGGGCTGGGTTGGTGGCCCACCACCTGTTCCACCTTGTTCCCTGGCGATTGCAGTGGCACAATGTTTCGCATGTTGTATCAGGTCTGTGCAGTGTCTGTGCACCTGCTGCTAGGTGCGGTTATGGCCACCCATATCATTAACCCTCCTGCGAAGGTCCTGCCATAGGTCGTCACGCTGCTGGGCATGCTGTGGCACATGGCTGAACAACACCTTGTAGTTCTCATGGAGGTATGGGATGAGGACATCATCCTCCTGGCGGCTGTACGCTGGCAGGTGTGAACGAGTCATTATCTGTAAGACATAATGATGGTGACAGGTCACAGTATCACAGAGATGTACAGAGATACTGCTGCACATACATTTGTATTAAATCTAGTACATCTGCACAGTTATCTTTGCAAATCATCATGACACTGACACGACTGACATGTTTGTGTCACACACATGTAACACCCGTTATGCATTGGATATCATCACCATATATATGTGTTACCTTATTACATTGTTCATACTCCATGTGAATGCTGTCTTAATGTGGGCATGTCTGTTTGCCTGCACTGGTGTTCTTACCTATCAGCACATGCCTGGATGTGTCCACAGTAATGCTGTTGACCTTGATGCTGTGTATATGTCACATATCAACACATACACTGCCTTAATGGACTTGAGTAGTGACAATGCACACATACGCATGGAAACCTTTACATGCATGTGTTTTGCCATATATATCTACACGTCACTGTACAGCAGTTCAACATCCTGCCACGGATCACCTGTGTTGCACATGTGATAGACATGGGACAATGGCTACCCGGACGTCATTCACAGGGATGGTTATCAACTATAGCATGTACAGGCAAGGTTTCCTAGCTGTATCTGACAGCCATTTCACCACCGTGAGGTGCATCAGTGCCACATTACTGATCCAGACAGTTGATAATACATCTACCATGTGGTCATCACACCATGTATGACAGAGATGACATGTGCAGCTTTGATGGACAGGGTTGCATGGTATGGCAGGAGTATGTCACATGTATGGCACAGGAATCTGTCCAGCATGTGACGATCCTAGTAGCAGGATGGTGGCTGTCCATGATGTATGTCTTTCAGATCAGGATATGTACGTGTAGCATGTCCAACATCATAGTGTAGCACATGTCTTTATGCAAGGTAGCCAGCATGCTGGATAGTGGAGGTCAGGATTGTGAAGGCTGGTATCACCCATCCACGCATGGCCAATTCCCCTTAAAGGTGATATGTGATCCAATATTGGTCACCCGAGTGCTGAGTATGCCTGTCCAATGATCTCCATGCTCATGGATGGCACTCTGTCATGACATGGGTGCCTCATATGACCACCTAATAGGCCTGGAGATGTCACCAACTCAGGGAGGTGAACTGCACAGCACCATCCCTTACACAGTGTCCATAATGTTGACTGCAGTCTAGGTGGTAGTTAATGGGTACAGGGATATTCACCTAGTGGTGACAATGCTAATATCATCTGTCAGATTGTGCACATATGTCACACACCTCACCCACAAAGCCCATTCTGTATGTTATCCACAACACTGAGACAGCTATTGCTCATAGGTCATGGCCATTGACATCCTTACATACACAGATGCCTCACATTTGTCTGTGTGGTATGGGCTACAATGAGGGGGGAGTACAACACATTAACCCTGTTTTACTGTAGCTGCCACTGGTGTGATATGCACATGTCACTCTGACACCTTTTGTAGTGTTGATTCTGTCAACAGGCCACTGGTAGAACACTCCTGTGACATACAAAGGTATATGTAGTCAAACATCCGTACTGTCATCTACATCTGTACTGCTAACATCTACGTTGATAAAGGTTCATGGACTTGCAGACCATACTCAGCAGGGTAATAGTGCAGTGCCTCCAATTATGACTGTCGTCACCACTTGTGGGTTGATATTATCCAACACCCTATCTGTATTGCATTTTCATGCTCAGCACTTGTTCAGAACTTGTGAGCACTTCATGAGCTACTAATTAATATAGCACCCATTCCAAACCATTTCTCACAAGTACACTGTCTGTCCTTACATTTCCAGCTTGCTTACAGTACAACAGCTGTTGTACACATGTAACTCACATATCTTGTGAGACATGGTTGAATATACAGGCATGTCCAACTGTCACGCACCAGTGCTATTGCCTGTGTATATGATGAACATGGCGTACATGTGGCAAAAGAGCAATTGTCTCATATACACAGTCAATGCTCACCTCCCAACATACAACACTATAGCCTGTGGGAGATGCACATATGTAGCCATGCTGGGGGTAATGCTCTCACCAACCCAGACTGAACCTGACAGTCATGTGGGGATGTGTAACATTTGCAACACACCCCACTCATCACATAGTCTCACAAGATCTCCACCACCACAGGCCACACATAGTATGAGTACAACTTTTGAGAACCTCTCCATACTCTGTGTAGGCACCAAAGGCAGCTCCCATCACCAAATACAACAACAATAACTTATAGCCCACAGACTCATGTGTGCCCATCACATACAGCCAATAGGGTGTTATAACATACACAACACACCAGTCATAGGTGACTCTGTAGGCGGTCACACTAATGTCCCACTCAGCAGGCTACACAAGGCGATAGTCGCTTACATCTAGCTGTCGGGTAACTGGTTCTGTAACATAACCTATGCACCCATGCCACACCTCACCAGGTACAATTTGACTGTCATTCTCCATGTTAGTGTGACTGCCCTGAGATGCAACTTCACAGACTACATGTGCAGGGACATGCAATAGCTCACCGGTCTTGTAGCCCTGAAGGTATCGGCCAAGCCCTGGGGAGCATTATGCATTCATCCGGACTTGATACCACTGTACAATGACTGACTGTTTCACTTCAACAGTTGCCTATGCTTCTGCTGTCATTCCACAGGCATCCAGTATCTGTCCGCTTTGACTGACATAGTCAACGAAACATGATGCTTTGGCACAGATGAAATGCACCTGTCAGCCCTGGGAGTACAGATAACATGTAAGGCTCTTGCTGCTCCTATACTGCCTGTCTTGCACAGTTTCCAATAACATTCACCACCAGAACGGGAACAGGCAAGCAAAACATGGGGTCATGTGACTCGATGCTTTACATCTTCATCCCTGACACACGCAGGCAAGGCACTCCTTATAATGGACCACTTCAATATCTCTGCAGTGACTGGGACCTGCCTCTAGGCTCCGCAGAGCACACCTGCACTGACAGGTTATATGCAGACCACACCTTTCAGTCATGTATACGCAGACCACACCTTTCAGTCATGTAACCTGGACCGGGACACCCACGGCTGAGGTGTTCCCATATTCCACTATGTTGTACACACCACCTGGCTAGTTACTTAGCACAATGCATCAGAGGTGATCCACATGCAACTAACTGTGGCCAGAACTGCTATACACATTGTAACATGCTACGGATTCAACAACATACCCCACGGTTACCAGCCCTCATTTCTTGGTGTACTGGACAGTAGGGTTCAGACAGGTACTACTGATGTGAGACTGACACTACCCCACACTTAACTGGGATAGCCACTCATGTACCAACACATTAGGTCAACGGTGTCCGGGATTCATAACCTCCACTCGGCTGGATCAACCCATACACACCACCTCCAAGACCAACAATATCCTAGACATGGACACTGCCAACATGTGACTGGTGGTCCACACCTGGGGTTATCCCCTCGTTGGTGGTTTCTGAACATATGCTAATCACCCTTGTTATCCACATGCCGGCACCACACCCTTCACGGCATACACAGTACAAGATTACTACAATGCCTACTACAGACGTCTTATGACAGCAGTAGTAAACGTCATGACACCCGTGCAGATGGACAATGCACATACAAACACTGAAACATACTCCAGTGCACTTCATTAGCACTTACACAACTGCATGGATCATGCTATTCCAAACAGAGCCATGATGGTACCCACCAGATAATGGACGCCACTCTGGGGGTCCAGTTCCATGGACATAATGTACAACAAAAGGTGGAGGCTGTTGCAAAGTGGAGTACAATCCCATGGGTGGAGTAGCTCACTGGTCAGCTGCAGTAGGGCTACAGGATCCCTTATCACATACTCCGAACCTAGCTACATAAACATTACTGCGACACATTCCAGGGTGTACCACAAGGCATTATGGAGGTATGTCAGTAGTCAATGGCAATACCCACATCTGCTCTGACATACGACAGTTACTCATGAACATTACAGAACCAAGTGATGTTGGCAACATCCTGGCGGATGGGTTCGATGCTAACATTACACCCTCTCACTCCCTACAGGGCCACAATCCATGCAGGAACATTGCAGTGTCCCTGTGGTCACAACTACACAGTACTAGCCTGCACTCTCTAAGGCCTGGAACACTGACTCCATGTGACCGTCCAACATCCCAGGCTGTGATTTATACAAACCTCTGAACGACATGTCTCCCCACTTGGCCACCAGATTCAGTAATAGCCTTGTATCAGACATTGTGGCCCCTGAATGGCACACAGCAACAGTTATCACACTCCACACAGGTGGCGCCACAATGAACCAGAGGGACTATTGCTCTATACACCTGACTAGACTGTTCTGCAAGGCTATAGGGCACATCATCATGGAAGTCATTCACAGAGACATTGGTGGGCTCCAGTCCTTTGATGCCACCCAGTTTGGACTTGTTAGGGCCAGAGCATGGCTCCTACACCTGGTGGACTCCTTTGATACAGTTACCAGGGTAGTTTATGATAGTAAGGGGGTCCACAAAGCCTACATTGTCCTCTCATTGGCTTTCAGCACCATTCTCCATTCTGGTATTGACAACATACACATCCACCTGCACATCGACCCCTATGTCTCAGGATGTTATGCAAAGTGGCTCACGGACAGGATCCACACAATGAGGGTAGCATACCATAGTACCTACTGTATTTCAGTTACACTTGGCGTACCACAGTCCTCAGTCATAGGGCCCCTCATGTTCGGTATATGTTTCCCTGAGGTACAGGCTAGCACAGAGGGACTTTCCCTGACTAGCTTTCCAGACAACTGCATACAAAGCACCATGATTGATCCACCAGCTGATACTGACTCCCTCTATAAGGGTGTCACTGTGACGGATACCTGATATCAATATCATGGCCTCAAGCTGCATGACACAAGGTGCATGAACATCCCCTTTGCATTACACCAATCACCCACTGACTATCAAATAGGTGGTAGTCCCCTACATACATGTCACATTGTACGTGATCGTAGTATACACGTATGTAGCACCCACTCCTTTGATAACCATATTGCCAATGTGGCGTGGATATCCTTCTATGTGGCCACCCTTATCTGTACTGGGTTTGTAGCTGGAACATAGGCACCCATTGTACCTCTGAACTCCTGACGTATACACACATTCAAGGGTACAACACCCCATTTAGGGTGTACCTTACAGAACAGCTACGGCTTTACATACCACAACATTAACACGCCATGAGGATTATTGAGCTCCGAATGTTGACGTATGCGGCAGAACTACGGACACCATGACTGTACACATTTGCATACTGCATACTCAGGGTGACCTCTGCTGAACATACAGGGCCCATGTCCACAACAATATTCATGGATATACTCCACATAAGCGACATAAGCAAAAGCCACTGAGAGCAACATGCTCATGGATATGTGCACACACGCAACGATGAGTGGGATGTGCTTGAGGGTTACATTCCCAATCCAGACACTCACCATGCTTTGGAACATGATTCCTATATACATCACACAGGGACACTCAGTAGTACTGTTCATGTGATACCTCACTTGGTGGATGGGAAACACACATATACGCCAGGGATCACTGCAGTGGCTGTACTGTGCAGAGGTGCAGGTAACACATGGCTCTGCTGTTCACAGACAGGACACTACCCTACAGAGGTGCCACTGGTGTAAACACTGTAGTTGGGCTTACACATAGACTTGCCAGACAGCATAGTACCCCACTATGTACCTGTGAAGCTATTACATGTCCTTTGTGCATGGTTAATTGAGTAGCTCTTCCATTTCGATTAGCTATCATACTGTTACAGTGTCCTGTGACTACAAGCCATATGTATTCTGTTATTGTATATTGTACATGCCAATAGACGATACCTTTGGTATGCATGATATGACTGTTATGCTGTGTAGAATATCTGACATATCTACCTACAATACTGTACATTACACATATTTTACATATTATCCCATAATGCAAAGCATACTTGCACAGCAGGACCACCTTAGGCATGTCATTGTCGTTATATGCCCATACACATGCCTACTGTGACAGTATATCAACATATACTATCCCCTGCTATGGCACGTACTTGTTGGACATACCCTACCACTGATGGCGGGTGGTATGGAATTGTTCTGTTTAAAGCCCTCATGTAGCATCCCTTGTGGTGTCTGTGATGTTTACCTTGTGGCCCACTGCAGGACACACAATTTCTACAAGCGTTACTATGCTCAGCAAGACATCACTACATAATACATTTTCCCACTTTATGCATTGCAGACACTTTTAATTAAATACAAAACAGGCTATACATACACTAACATACTGAGTGTTCTACATACCTTGTTAGCATTCCGAACTTTCATAACTATCTCTCTTACACTGTTTAAACAGTTCTATGGTATGAGCATACGGTTTGAATTTCTGGCAAGTCATCCTTATATATGTCGATACCTGTAACATGTGGTTTCCTGCCGCCAGTTGGTGTTCCTGAGTAAATTATTACATGCACATCAGCTGTGCAGCTACTCCATTCGCCAATTACGTGGCAACATTGGGGCATAATTGAATTCTCCACTTGGGCGTTGCCCATTTGCCCTACCTTCGGGTAGACAGCCTATATGTGTTTTGTTGTGTGTAATTGCAACTGCTATGTGTAGAGACACGGATATTTTGGATTCATGTCCCCCATGGATTGTGTGTGATGGCTAGAGTATGTGGTTCTACATGTGAGTGTAGCTGTCATCTCAACCGTCTGATAAGGGACTATTGCAAACAAAACCTGTAACATCGCCATCTGTTCCATTATACAACGGCTACGATTTCACATGGCGCCTTTAAAAATGTGTCTCTCACAAGGTATGTTAACACTTCTGCAGATGTAATTGAGTGAGTGGATGTTTGTGCTGTTATTACAGTCTGTATTGCTATAGTTTCATGTGTGGGGGATGTAGGTGGGTGTACATAGCATATACAGGTTTGTGGGGCTTGCATTTCTACATATTCCATATATGTGTGTGGGCTCCTTCCCTAATTAAAGACCTATCAGTTAGTAGACTTTTGTTACGGGCATATACATTGGGCCATTGTTAATTGGTTTCTATATAGTATGCAGGTGAGGTTGATACTTCCATACCTCCGGAACTACAGAGATATGTAAAGGAATGTTATTAAATGACAGCTGTCCCGTGTATTTCTGTCCCAGATATTTGCACTCATTGCAGTTGTGTTGGTAACTGAACCTCTTTGCCATGGGTTGCCACCTTTTCAAATGGCCATAGTGGGACATTTGCGGGACACACATCAGTGTTTACAGGCCGACACATACCCATGGTCAGTACACAGGATAGCACATACTTTTATCCTGAGTACATACTTATTCTTGTACGACTTTGGCTACTTATCATATTTCATGTATCATTTATGTTTCTTACATACAGGCATAACTATTTAATGCAACTATTACATAATATATGGGACATAATTATGTCCTACAATCTCGGACATTTGCCCTTTTTAATGTTTTATGTCAGGATACAACTGCCCAGGGAGGGGCTGTCCCTCCTCATGTGGGACAGGTGGTAACCGTATGCCTACGGCTAGCTATAACCACACCTACTGTAATGATTTACCTCTGAGTTAGCACTAACAGACACATGATGCAGACACACACACACACATTACAGTCACACGGAAACGCACACGGAACCCTCAACACACACATACACAGACTACGGCAATCACAAACACAGTTGAACACAGTACCTGCGTGGACAGCAACACCGGCAGGGGTAACTAAATGTCCCTTCATATCGTGATAATATTACTCGCGGTTCTAGTGTTCCGGTACTGTGTTCTTTCGGTCTTCAGCCTCGTGGTTATGCGTGTCGGTATGTGACACATTCCATAGTTGGCAGTATCCTATTTATTTGTACCTCAATGGTTGTGTGCATGTCGTTGACCTATCTATATATTTGCAGATATCGGTGACTCCGTATATATCAACATATATCTCTCTATCACCCTTTCTATCTGTATTTTATATATATATATATATATATATATATATATATATATATATATATATATCTCTGACAGAGAGAGTGACAGGCAGAATACACCTTTCATTGTGTACTTGGCGGTGGAAACTGTTTCCTGGACTCCGCACATTTGTGTTTGAACCTGTCACATTACACACCTGCCGTAGGTACATCTTGGCTACCATAGTGTTAGGTGATTGTGTACATGGTTATGTCTTCTACTCCTGGCAGTGGTTGTTTTACCCTTCAGAGCATGCACTATTAGTACAGGGGTGAATAATGCTGGTTTCACCTGTTCTGGGCATCATTGACTGTGATCTGTGCGATATTCAGAGAAGCTTAGCCCTTTTTCGCGCATATCCGTATAGTCATATTTAAATGGCGCTTACAAGCACTGGGCAACGCATATTCCTGCTAACGTGTGCTAAACATGATCTGCTGACCTGCATCTGACATGCATTATTCGTGCCTTCGGGATTACGTTACATCCCTTGCAGGACGTGGGACCGGGAACATGCACGACGGTCACTGCATTTACCACTTGGGCATCCGGGATTTGTATACATGTTATGGCATTTTGTATGTGGACTATACTACGGCTGTTACTCCATACTGCAATCACATGGGTAACTCAGTTAGTTTACATATGGATGAGTCCTATTAATGGTATGTCCATGTGATGTGTAATGGATGTGCTCCAGCATTGGGTATGTATGTCACAGTGAGCCACACACTATAATGTGCTACACCTTCAAATGACCGTAGGTGGAGCATACTGGGGTGACAGATACCTGTCATGGATACACGCCATGCCTTGACACGACATCCATGATTACATTATGTGGAGCCCCTCATTAACGCACCAGGGAATCCATGCAGAGTGTGTGGGGAACAGTGATTACACATATGGGATCCCACAATTGCCTCTGCTCCACTGAGCGACAGTTGGTTACTCAATGCTGTGGTGACAACAGACACTGTTTGCCTCAACTGATGTATGGCCTCTGACAATCGGGTGTGTACCTACCGATGTACCTGGGAACCTATACACACAGTACCAACATAAGCTGATAGGTGCGTGTACTGTTCAGGTGTTGACATTCCTTGTTCCAATAGCTGTTGTGTGTACAATGGTTGAGGGCTGCCTATGTAGGATTCACACAGTAGCCCACCTGTACATTACAATTTACAGGTGGTCGTGTGTGTGTGCCATCCATTTTACTGTGTGTGCAGGTGATGAGGTGTGTCAGTCCGTAGGGGCCTACACTGTCAGAGTATGTGCTATACGTTCCCTCTTTGCCAAGACAAAGGCATATTGGGCACACCTCCGTCTGCCTACTGGGGCTGGCACAGGGTGTTCGTGGTCTGAATCCCTCTGTACCTGTGATGTCCTTGGCAATTGCGGTGGGCTATGAGGGCCTTCACCATTTTGTCCCTGCTGCAGCTGTTTTGACAGGATCATATTATGTAGCATGGCACATACTATGAAGATGTGGGCACATGTGCCTGGAGAGTACTGCAAGGCTCCACCAGATATGTCCAAGCAATGGAACCATGATTTCAGCATCCCAAACACACACTCTATGATGATTCTGGTTTGTGCGTGTGCCTCATTATAGCATTCCTGCATGGGTGTGTGTGCATTTCTGATGGGAGTCATCATCCATGGCTCCAGTGCATAGCCAGCATCCCCCACAAGGTGGCCATGTGGGATGTCCCCCCTGACAAATACCTGATACAGCTGTGAGGCATGCCAGATATGGGAGTCATGGTAGCTTCCAGGGCTGCCAGCACACACTTCCATGATAATGCCCTGGGCATTGCACACGACCTGGCAGTTGATGGAGTGGAATCCCTTGTGGTTTATGTAGTGCCTACCGTGTGGTGACTTGATATGTATGTGAGTGCAGTCTATCACACCCAGTACCTCCGGGTAGTGTGCCACATGGTGGAAGTGACGCATATTGCTGGCCAACTCCTCCTGTGTTCGGGGGAAGTATTTATGCTCATTGGCATGTGGTAACATGGCATCCAGGAACTGGTGTAGTACCCTGGATACTGATGCCTGTGAGATCCCCATTATATCTCCAGTTGGCCTTTGAAAGGTACCTGTGGCTAGTATTCACAAGCTTACACATACCTTTGTGTCCACTGGGATGGGTTCCCCTCTGTTGTTTCTGGATCTCAGGCATGGCTGGCACAGCTCAACTATTTGCTGTAAGATGTCCCTGTCCACCCTGTAATGCTCTACTATCTCCAGATCTTGTAGCCCCTGGTAGGTTACCCTTGGTCTGAACACTCTTCTCCTCCTCCGGGACATGCGGTGGTTGTCAACATCATCCTCCACAACACCGTCAGTCTCTAACACATGGTGATGAATCACAGCTATGGCAGCTCCCAGCATGTGCATTTTAAAAGTTCCCCATATGTTTACACCTATGGCGCAGTGTTTGGGAATACACAGGTGTGTGTGGGGTGCTTTCACACTTCATACTATTGTGCTGTGAACACCGATGATGTCATAGGGTGTGTATATATGATTGTAGCTACAGGGTATCTTATGTGTTTTACGACAGGAACTACTATTGTGGTGCCTTTGGTGTTGAATGACATTTGGCTGCCGTGGATTACCTCTTGCCCTTCCCTTTACATTTCTTCACGTTTCACCTACCATTTTCTGGCATGCATCCAGCAGCCTGCTTTCATTTGTACTTTCCTAGACTTGGCTTATCTTGCATAATGTGTTCTATTGCCAGTCTACTGCAGGTATGCTTTGCTCTGCTATGACAGTTCTCCTTTCTTTGCAATCTGACACCTCCCCTATCCTGTTTTGCAGGTTTCTGCGAGCAGACTTGTCAGCTGCCGTCGATTGCCCGCTGTGAGTTAATAGGTGTTAATTGCTCAGTTGTACTCCAATTACCCAACTGCGGCATTTCCTTATTTTCTTCCCCTGACTTTCCTGTTTGTGCTCTGGTGAGCGGTGTGTGCATCCACTTACCGGGTTTCGGGCACGTTTTCATCCCCGTACACATGCACTTTCGGGCACCATATGTGCTCTCAGCTAAACGATGCTATACCTACCTCCCCACCCCTGTCCTGTGGCTTTGCTTAGCAACGGCCAGGCCAGATTTGCATTGCTCCAATGTGCTTACAGCTACGGCAGCACACTCCACTGCTGATGTCATTTATACCTCTGAGCCACTCCTCGGTGTTGTAGTGCTGCACCGTATGGTACATCCTTAATCCGGCGGGAAGTTTGCGATTCAGTTTTACCTGCCTCATTTGCATGGCATTGACTACTAATTCATAGTTACCGCTCTGAACACTGTCACAGACCCTTAGCAACAGGCATAGCATAGGTGGTATAATGCCAAATATGGCCACCGAGCGATTCAGGTACGATCCAATTCCACGTGCACTACCAGCGTATGCCAGATCTGCGCAGCTCTCGGCTCATGTATGCTAATCACCTCATGTGCAGTAGTGCAGCATGCAAATGAAGGTACATAGCGATTCATGAAGTGGTGCAGGCATAGCGTAAGCATACAGAAATGTAAACCAAAAAAAAAACGGTTTACATTTTTCCAAACAGAACATCGGAGTCATGAAAGTGGCCCAAACTTAAGTATTACAAAGTTAACATATGCCAATGGCTAAATATACAGCCAATGGCATAAAAAAACATGCACAACACATAAAAAATAACATTTAACATCATGGCCACACTAATGCAAAGTATAACCACAGGGCATGTGTATGCAAATGGGAACACAAGGAAAATATATACAGATGTCATAAAATTGCAATGTAACACAAATCATGATTTCACCATAATAGTCAATGGTATGCATGCTACACCACAACCAAGCTGCAAGGGTTGCTAAAGGTCTGTGACAGTGTTCGGGGCGGTAACTATGAATTAGTAGTCAATGCCATGCAAATAAGGCAAGTAATAATGAATCGCAAATGTCCCGCCGGCCTAAGGATGTACCATACGGTGCAGCGCTAGAACACCGAGGAGTGGTCTGGAGGTATACATGATATCAGCAGTGGGGTGTGCCACCGTAGCTGTAAGCACATTGGAGCATTGCAAATCCGGGATGCCCATTGCTAAGCAAAGCCGCAGGATAGGGGTGTGGATGTAGGCATTGCTTTGCTTAGCTGAGAGCACATATGGTGCCGAAAGCACATGTGTACGTGGATGACAAAATGCTCGAAACCTGGTAAGCGGTTGCACGCGGCATGCACCACAGCTCAAACAGGAAGGTTATGGGAAGACAATAAGGAAATGCTGCAGTAGGGTAATTGGAGTACAACTGAGTAATTAACACCTATTAACTCACAGTGGGCCATTGACGGTAGCTAACAAGGCTGCTAGTAGCAACCTGCAGAACAGGATAGGGGAGGTGTTGGATTGCAATGAAAGGAGAACTGTCACCACAGAGCAAATCAAACCTGCAGTAGATCGGCTATAGAACACATTTTGCAACACAATCCTGGTTTGGGAAAGTACAAAACAAGAAAGCAGGCTGCTGGATGCATGCCCGACAATGGGAGGGGAATCATTAAGAAAAGTGAAGGCAAGGGCAAGAGGTGATCCACGGCAGCTAAATGTAATTCAACACCAAAGGCACCACAATAGCAGTACCTGTGGTAAAACACATAAGTAAGATACCCTGCAGCTCTGATTGCACATACACACCCTATGACATCATCAGTGTTCAAAACACAATAGTATAAAGTGTGAAGGCACCTCACACACACTCGTGTATTCCCAAACACTGCACCATTGGTGTAAACAGATGGGGAACTTTTACAATGTACTTGTTGGGAGCTGCCATAGCTGTGATTCATCACCATGTGTTGGAGACTGAAGGTGGTGTGGAGGATGATGCTGACAACCACCTCAGGCCCGGAGGAGGAGAAGAGTGTTCAGATCAAGGGTAACCTACCAGGGGCTACATGATCTGGAGATAGTAGAGCATTACAGGGTGGACAGGGACATCATGCAGCAAATTGTTGAGCTGTGCCGGGCATGCCTCAGATCCAGAAACAACAGAGGGGAACCCATCCCAGTGGACACGAAGGTATGTGTAAGCTTGAGAAGACTAGCCACAGGTACCTTTCAAAGGCCAACTGGAAATATCATGGGGATCTCACGGGCATCAGCATCCAGGGTACTTCACCAGTTCCTGGATGCCATGTTGTCACATGCCAATGAGCATATATACTTCCCCCGAACTCAGGAGGAGTTGGCCAGCAATATGCGTCTCTTCTACCATGTGGCAGACTACCCAGAGGTACTGGGTGCAATAGACTGCACGCACATACATATCAAGTCACCACCCGGTGAGCATGGTAGGTGCTACATAAACCGCAAGGGATACCACTCCTTCAACTGCCAGGTCATGTGCAATGCCCAGGGCATTATCACGGATGTGTGTGCTGGCAGCCCTGGAAGCTATCATGACTCCCACATCTGGCATGCCTCACAGCTGTATCAGGTATTTGTCAGGGGGGACATCCCATATGGCCATCTTGTGGGGGATGCTGGCTATGCACTGGATCCGTAGATGATGACTCCCATCAGAAATGCACACACAACCATGCAAGAATGCCATAATGAGGCACACGCACAAACCAGAATCATCATAGAGTGTGTGTTTGGGATGCTGAAATCACGGTTCCATTGCTTGGACATATGTGGTGGAGCCTTGCAGTACTCTCCAGGCATGTGTGCCTACATCTTCATAGTATGTGCCATGCTACATAATATGATCCTGCGGAAACAGCTGCAGCAGGGACATAATGGTGAAGGCCCTCACAGCCCACCACAATTGCCAAGGGCATCACAGGCACAGAGGGATTCAGACCACGAACACCCTGTGCCAGCCCCAGTAGGAAGATGGAGGCGTGCCCAATATGCCCATGCCTTGGCAAAGAGGGATCGTATAGCACATACACTGACAGTGTAGGCCCCTATGGACTGACACACTTCTCTACCTGCACACACAGTAAAATGGATGGCACACACACACGACCACCTGTAAATTGTTATGTATAGGTGGTCTACTGTGTGAATCCTACATAGGCAGCCCTCAACTATTGCACACACAACAGCTATTGGAACAAGGTAAGTCAACACCTGAACAGTAAACGAAGCTAACAGCATGTGTTGATACTGTATGTATAGGTTCTTAGGTACATCAGTAGGTACATGCCTGATTGTCAGAGGCCATTCATCAGCTTAGGCAAAATGTGTCTGCTGTCGCCACCCCATCGATTAACTAACTGTCCCTCTGTGGAGCAGAGCCAATTGCAGAATCCCTGGGTGTAACCACTGTTCCCCACCCACTCTGCAAGGATTCCCTGGTGTGTTAATGAGGGGCTCCATATAATGTAATCAGGGATGTAGTTCCAAAGCATGGGGAGTACCCATGACAGGTATCCATCACCCCAGCATTATCCAGTTATGGTTGTGGCAAGGTGTAGTACATTATAGTGTGTGGCTCACTGTGACATGGATTCCCATAGCTGGAGCACATCCATTAAACATCACTTGGACATACCATTAATAGGTATCATCCATATGTAAACTAACTGAGTTACACATTTGTTTGCAGTATGGAGGAACAGCCGTAGTACAGTCCACATACAAAACACCATAACACTTGTACATATCCCAGATGCTCCAGTGGTAAAGCCACTGACTGTGTCGTGCATGTTCCTGGTTCCACAACTTGCAAGGGCTGTTACGTAAATCTGATGGCATGAATAATGGATGTTGGATGCAGGTCATTAGAGCATGTTTAAGCACATGTTATCAGGTTTATGTGCTGGCAAGTGACAGTAAGTGTCATTTAAACATGACTACATGGATATGCACAAAACAGGTCTAAGCTTTGCTGAATATCGTCCAGATCACGGTCAAAGATGGCCAGAACAGCTGAAATCTGCGTTATTCACCCATGTGCTAATAGTGCCTGCTCTGAGAGGTAAAACGACCACTGCCAGGAGTAGAACACGCAACCATGTACACAATCACCTACCACTAGGCTACCTGAGATGTACGAATGGCAGGTGTGTATTGTGACAGGTTAAAACACAAAAGGGCGGAGTTCAGGAAATAGTATACACCACCATGTACCCAATGAAAGGTGTGTTCACTCTTCCTCTCTCTGTATATATATGTATATATATATATATATATATATATATATATATATATATATATATATATATATATATATATATAATATGGAGATAGAAAGGGTGATAGAGAGATATATGTCGATATATACGGATATACATATATCTGCAAATATATAGATAGGTTAACAACATGCACACAACCATGGCGGTACAAATAAATAGGATACTACCAACTACCGAATGCTTTACATACCGACACGCGTAATCATGAGGCTTAAAGACTGAAAGACCACAGTACCAGAACACGAGAACCATGAGTACTATTATCACAATGTTAAGGGACATTTAGTTATTGCTGCTGGTGCTGTGGTCCAGGTAGTTACTGTGCTTAAGTGTGTTTCGGATTGCTGTAGTGTTCCTGGGTGTGGTGTGGGGGGCGAAGCCACCCACATGGGGTGTGTATGGGGCATGGCCACCTGGCCATATGTAGTGTTGGATGGTTTGTTTGGATGTGATGGGTAGCAGTGTGTCTGTGTGTGCGTGTGTGTGTTCTGTGTTTGTGTTAGTTTCGGGAGTTTGACTGTTGCGAGTTCGAGTGCTCGGTATTGTGTGGTTTGGGAGTCTGTGAATGGTAATGTGGTTGTTGGACATGTGTGCGCTCCTGAATCCATGGGTATGCTGTATACAGAAGTTGAAGTCTTCAAATATGTGCACAACATGGACCATAGCAATCACAAATTCCACCACGACCAAACGTTATGAACAAAGGATATGGAGACTATATTACAGCAACAACCCATGCCTGGGTGTGGGTAATGCTGGATTTACCCACGGTTGTCTTTGTTTGGCCACTCGGGCTTCATCCTCCTGAACAAACTACACCAATCGCGGGTAAATTCATCATTACCCACACCCAGGCATGGGTTATTGCTATAATACACTATTACAAATATGTGCTATGGACATGAGCTAAACATGGTGTTAACACCTGTCCCACCTTGCGAGGGGCAGTCCCTCTATGTGCGGTAGTGTCCTGACCAAATTGAGTAAAAATACCAGTGTCCTACAATCTCGAGATGTTCTGCATGTTCCATAGTGACTATAATGGTTGCATAAAATAGTCATCTGTATCTAACATACCTACATGTAACAAGAAACAGGATAAGCAAGTAAACCGCTACAAGAATATAAGCTTTTATATAGGCATATATGTAAAGTTCTAAACTTTCTACTAACCGTGGGTATGTGTCGACCTCTAAAATCCGATGTGTGTCCTGCAAATGTCCCACTATGGCCATTTGAAAAGGTGGCAACCCAAGCCAAAGAGGTTCAGTCACCAACACAACTCCAATGAATGCAAATATCTGTGACAGAAATACATGAAACAGCTTTTATGTAGCAACATTTCATTACATATCGATGTATTTCCGGAGGGATTGAAGGATCAACATCACCTGCATGCTATGTAGGACCCAATTAACAATGGCTTAATGAATAAGCCTGCAATAACCATAGTATTAGTCTATTAAATGATAGGTCTTCATTTAGGGAAGGAGTAGTCACACACATATGGAATATGTATAAATGCAGTCCCCACAAACCTTTATCTGCTATGTACACCCACCTACATCTCCCCCTCACCTAAAACAATTGCAATACAGACTGTAATAACATCACAAACATCCATTCACTCAATGACATCTGCAGAAGCCTTAACATACCTTGTGAGAGACACACTGTAATGGCACTATGTGAAATCATTGCTGTTGTACAATGGAACAGACGCCGATGTTACAGGTTTTGTTTGCAATAGTCTCATATCAGACGGTTGAGATAACAGCTACACTCACATGTAGAACTATATCCTCTTGCTGTCACACACAATCCACGGGGGACATGAAGTTAAAATATCTCTGTGTCTCTCCATATAGCAGTTGCAATTCATCACAAACAACACATCCAGGCCGTCTTCCTCGAAGGTAGGGCAAAAGGACAATGCCCAAGTGGAGTATTCAATTATACCCCACTGTTGCCATGTAATTGGCTAATGGAGTAGCTGCACAGCTGATGTGCATGTAATCATCTACTCTGGAACACCAATTGGTGACAGGATACCACATGTTACTGGTATCTACGTATAAAAGGATGGCTTGCCATACATTCAAACCATATGCACATACGAGAAAACTGTTAAAACAGAAAAGGAGTAAGACTGATATTTTTGTAAACTCGGACTACTAAGAAGGTATGTAGAACACTCAGTATGTTAGTGTATGTAGTGCCTGTTCTGTATTAATGAAAGTGTATGCAATGCATATAGTGGGAAAAGGTATTATGTAGTGATGTATTGTTGAGCATAGTAACGCTTGTAGAAATTGTGTGTACTGTTGTGGGCCACAAGGTAAACACCTCATACACCACAAGGGATGCTACATAAGGGCTTTAAACACAACAATTCCACTCCAGCTGCTGTCAGTGGCAGGGTTTGTCCAACAGGTACGTGCCATAACAGGGGATAGTATATGTTGAAATACTGTAACAGTAGGCATATGTATGGGCGTATAACTGTGAATAACATGTCTAAGGTGGTCCTGCTGTGCAATTATGCTTTGCATTATGGGATATTGTTGCAAAAATGTGAAATGTACAGTATTGTAGGTAGATATGTCAAAAGTTTTACATAGCATTACTGTTATATTATGCAAACATTGGGTATGTCTATTGGCATGTACAATACACAATAACAGGATACATATGGCTTGTAGTCACCAGACAGTGTAACAGCATGATAGCTAATTGAAATGGAAGAGCTACTCAATTATCCATGCACAAAGGACATGTAATAGTTTCATAAGTTCCTAGTTAGGTACTATGCTGTCTGGCCAAGTCCATTCATAAGCCCAACTACAGTGTTTTCACTTGCGGCACCTCCCTAGGTTAGTGTCTTGTGCCTGTGAACAGCAGAGCCATTTGTTTCCTGCACCTGTGTACAGTAGAGCCACTGCAGTGATCCCTGGCGTACATGTCTGTCTCCCATCCACCCATCGAGGTATCTCTTGAAGAGTGCTAGTGAGGGTCCCTGCCTGATGTACATAGGAATCATGTTCCAAAGCATGGTGAGTGTCCGGTTCAGGAATGTATCCCTCCAGCACGTCCTAGTCATCGTTGCATTTGGGTACATATCCCAGAGCATGTTGCTGTCAGTGGCTTTTGCTTATGCTGCTTATGTGGAGCATATCCATCAATATTGTTTTGGACATGGGCCTTGTATGTTCAGCAGAGATCACCTATGAGTATGCAGTATGCAAATGAGAACAATTGGGGTTTTTGTAGCTGGGCTGCATACATCATCCTTCAGAGGTCAGTAATCCTCTTGGTGTGTTAATGTTGTGGTATTTAAAGCCGTTGCTGTTGTCTCATAAGGTACACCCCAAATGGGGTGTTGTACCCTTTAACATGTTTCATAAGTCAGGAGTAGAGAGGTACAATGGCTGCCTTTGTTCCAGCTACAAACCCATTACAGATTAGGGTGGCCATGTAGATGGATATCCACGCCACCTTGGCAATATGGTTATCAAAGGAGTGGGTGCTATCTACTTGTATTCTAAGATCCCTTATAATGTCTTATGTATGTAGGGGACTACCACCTATGTGATAGTCAGTGGGTGATTGGTGTAATCCAAAGGGGATGTCTATGCACCTTGTGGCATGCAGCTTGAGGCCATGTTATCAACACCAGGTATCCGTCACAGTGACACCCTTATGGAGGGTGTCTGTATCAGCTGGTGAATCAATCATGGCCCCTAGTTTGCAGTCGTCTGCAATCCTATTCAGGGTAAGTCCTTCTGTACTAGCCTGTACCTCAGAGAAGCATATACCGAACATGAGGGGCCCTATGACCGAGGACTGGGGTACGCCAATTGTAACTGATTTACAGTAGGAACTAGGGTATGCTACCCTCACTGTGTGGGCCCTGTCCGTGAGCCACTTTGCATAACATCTCGTGACATAGGGGTTGATGTGCAGGTGGATGTGTATGTTGACAATACCAGAATGGGGAACAGTGTTGAAAGCCATTGAGAGGACAAGGTAGGCTGTGTGGACCTCTTTACCCACATCTACTACATTAGTTACTGTCTCAAAGGACTCCACCAGGTTTAGGAGTCATGGTCTGGCCCTAACAAATCCAAACTGGGTGGTATAAAAGGTTTGGAGGCCACCAATGTCTCTGTGAATGAGTTCCATGATGATGTGCTCCATAGCCTTGCAGAACAGCCTAGTCAGGCGTATAGGGCAATAGTTCCCCTGGTCCATTGTGGCGCCACCTTTGTGGAGTGTGATAACTGTTGCTGTGGGCCATTCAGGGCCACAATGCCTGATACAAGGCTATTAGTGAATTTGGTGCCCAAGTGGGGAGCCATTTCATTCTGAGGTTTGTGTAAATCGCAGCCTGGGATGTTGTATGGTCACATGGATTCTGTGTTCCAGGCTTTAGAGAGTGCAGCTTGGAACTGCGTAGTTGTGACCGCAGGGACTCTGCATTGTTCCTGTATAGATTTGGGCCCTTTAGAGTGTGAGAGGGGTGTAAAGTTAGCACTGAACCTATCTGCCAGGATGTTGCCAATATCAGTCGGTTCTGTAATGTTCGTGCCTAACCGCTGTATGTCAGAGCAGATGTGGGTATCACCTTCAAGAGTAGTGACATACCTCCAGAACAATTTGTGGTAGTCCTTGGAATGAGTCGCAGTAATGGTTACGTAGCTAGCTTTGGAGGATGTGATAAGGGATCTCAGATTTCTACTGAGGCTGACCATGGGATTGTACTCTACTTTGCAACAGTCTCCTCCTTCTGTTGTACATTATGTCCATGGCAGTGGACCCCCGGAGTGGCATCCGTTATCTGGTGGGTACCATCATGGCTCTGTTTGGGATAGCATGATCCATGCAGTCGTGTAAGTGCTAATGAAGTGCAGTTGTGTATGATTCAGCGTTTGTAACTATATAGTCCATCTGCATGGGTGTCATGACGTTTACTACTGCTGTCATAAGAAGCCTGAAGTTGGCTTTGTAGAAATATTGTACTGTGTTTTCTGTGAAGGGTGTGGTGCTGGGATGTGGATAACAAGGGTGATTAGCATACGTTCGGATCTGACCAATGAGGGGATAACCCTAGGTGTGGAACACCAGTCACACATGTTGGTAATGTCCAGGTCTAGGATATTGATGGCCCTGGTGGTGGTGTGGATAGGTTGATCCAGCCGATTGGAGGTTATGAATCCCAGAAAGCTTTGGCCTAATGTGTCAGCACATGAGTGGGTATCCCAGTTAAGTGTGGGGTAGTGTCAGTCTCACATCAGTAGTTCCTGTTTGAACCCTACTTTCCAGTACACCAAGAAGTGAGGGCCGTTAACTGTGGGGTATGGTGTGGAATCCGTAGCAAGCTACAATTTGTATAGCAGTTATGGCCACAGTTAGTTGCACTTGGATTACCTCTGATGCATTGTGCTAAGCAACCAGCCTGGAGGTTTGTACATCCTTGTGAAATATGGACACACCTCCACTGTGGGTGTTCCGGTCCTGGTTACATGACTGAAAGGTGTGGTCTGAGTAATAGCCTGTTAGTGCAGGGGTGCTCTCAGGAGCCTAGAAGCAGGTCCCAGTCACTGAAGAGATATCAAAATGGTCCATTACAAGGAGTGCCTTGGATGAGTGCATTTGAGATGAAGATGTCAAGCACTGAGTAACATTACCCTTGGGTTTTGCTTGCCTGTTCCTGTTATGGTGGTGAATATGTTATTTGAGCCGTGTCTAAAACAGGCACTATAGGAGCAGCAAGAGCCTTAGACATTATCCGTAATCCCAGGGCCGACAGGTGCAGGTCATCTGTGCCAAAGCATCGTGTTCTGTCGACCATGTCATTCAAATCAGACAGATACTGGATACCCTTGGAATGACACCAGAAACATAGCCAACTGTTGAAGTGAATAATTCAGTCGTTGTACTGCGTTATCATTCTGGATAAATGCAGAATGCTTCTCAGGGCTAGGGCGATACCTGCCTGGGCTACAAGATCAGAGAGCTATTGCATGTCTCTGTACATGTAGTCCAGGAAGTTACATCTCAGGGCATTCACACTAACATGGAGAATGGCAGTCATATTGTACCTGTTGAGGAGTGACCCGAGTGCATAGATTATGTTGTGGATCTTGTTACCCGACAGCCAGCTGAAAGTGACTATCACCTTGTGTAGCCTGCTGAGTGGGACATCAGTGTGACCGCCTATAGAGTCACCTATGACTAGTGTGCTGGGTATGTTATATCACCCTATTGGCTGTAGTTGATGGGCACACATAAGTCTGTGGGCTATAAGTAATTGGTGTTGTGTTTGGTGATGGGGGCTGCCTGCGTTTCTGCTTCAGAGTCCTCTGTTGCCTACACAGAGTAATATTGAGAGGCTCCGGAAATGTTGTAGTCTTACTGTGTGTGGCCTGTGGTGGTGGAGATCTAGTGAGACTATGTGATGAGTGTGGTGTGATGCAAATGTTTAACATCCCCACATGATTGTCAGGTTCAGTCTGGGTTGGAGAAAGCATTACCTCCAGCATGGCTACATATGTGCATCTCCCACAGGTTGTAGTGTTGTATGTTAGGAGGTGAGCATTGACTGTGTACATGAGACAATTGCTATATTGGCGCATTATGCCCATATTCATCATATACTCAGGTGATAACACTGGGAATTGACACTTGGACATGCCTGAATATTCAACTATTTCTCACTAGATATGTGAGGTAAGTATGTACAACAGCTGTTTTACTCTAAGCAAGCTGGAAATGTAAGTACAGACAGTGTTTACCTGTAGGAAATGAGTAGGATTGAGTGCTATGGTAATTAGTAGGTCATGAAGTGCTTACATGTTCTGAACAAGTGCTGAGCATGAATAAGCAATACAGATAGGGTGTCGGATAACATAAACTCACTGCCCCCCCCAAACAGGTGCACAATCACATATCCATGAACACTACAGAGCCCCTGTAACCATAACTATGATGGTACAAGGTGCACTCAGGCTGCATGTGACCTGTCCACATCCCTGGTTGTATCATACACTTATGGCAAAACAGTTTGCTCTACACATACACATCATGTAAAACATAGGTTCATGTGAGTCTGTGAAAACACTGAATGGTGCACACCAACAGTTATCACAACCCACAAAGTGGAGACACCACTCATAATGGGAGGCACTGCACTATTACCCTGCTGAGTCTGGTCTGAAAGTCCATGAACCTTAATCAACGTATATGTTGTTAGCAGTACAGATGTAGATGACAGTACGGATGATTTCACACTGCATATCATACCTGTGACAGGTCATAGGACATCATCACCCATACTGTGTTCCACCTACACTCAGTGTACTAGATGTACCTTTGTATGTCACAGGAGTGTTCTGCCAGTGGCCTGTTGACAGAACCAACACTACAAAAGGTGTCTGAGTAACATGTGCATATCACACCAGTGGCAGCTACAGTAACAAAGGTTTAATGTTTTGTACTCCCCCCTCATTGTAGCCCATACCACACAGACAAATGGGAGGCATCTGCGTATGTAAGTATGTGAATGGCCATGACCTAGGAGCAATAGCTGACAGTGTTGTGGACAAAATACAGAATGGACTTTGTGGGTGAGGTGCGTGACATATGTGCACAATCTGACAGCTGCATATTGCATTGTCACCGCTAGGTTAAAAACCCTGTACCCATGGACTACCACTTAGGCAGCGGTCAACATAATGGACACTGTGTGTAAGGGATGGTGCTGTGCAGTTTACCTCCCTGAGCTAGTGACGTCACCAGGCCTATTAGGTAGTCATAAGAGGCAACCCTAGTCATGACAGGGTGCCATCCATGAGCATGGAGATCATTGTACAGCCATACTCATCACTCAAGTGACCAATATCGGATCACATATCACCTTTAAGGGGTATTGCCCATGCTTGGATGGGCGACACCAGCCTTCACAATCCTCATCTCCACTATGCAGCATGCTGCCTACCCTGCATAAAGACATGTCCAACTCTGTGATGTTGGACATGCTACACATACATATCCTGATCTGAAATACATACGTCATGGATAGCCACCTTCCTAGTACAAGGATCGCCACATGCTGGACAGATCCCTGTGCCATACACGTTACATACTCCTGCCATACTATGCAACCCTGTCCAAAAAAGCTGCACATTTCATCTCTGTCAGACATGGTGTGATGACGCATGGTAGATGTATCATTAACTGTCTGGATCAGTAATGTGGCACTGATTCACCTGGCGGCGGGAACATGGCTGTCGGATACAGCTAGAAAACCTCACATCCTATGCTCATACATGGCCCAGGGCATACACACTACTACATGACCTTGGCTGTACATGCTATAGTTGATAACCATCCCTGCAAATACCATCCGGCTAGCCATTGTCCCATGTGTATCACATGTGCAACACAGGCAATACGTGGCAGGATGTTGAACTGCTGTACAGTGCCGTGTAGATGTATATGGCAAAACACATGCATGTAAAGGTTTCCGTGCGCATGTCTGCATTGTCACAGGTCATGTCCGTTAAGGCAGTGTATGTGTTGATATGTGATATATGCCCAGCATCAAGGTCAACAGTATTAATGTGGACACATCCAGGCATGTGCTGATAGGTAAGAACACCAGTACAGGCAAACAAACTTGCCCACATCAAGACAGCATTCACATGGAGTATGAGCAATGTAATGAGGTGACACACATATATGGTGATAATATCCAATCCCCATTGGGTGCTCCATGTATGTGACACAAACATGTCAGTGGTGTCAGTGTCATGAAGATTTGCAAAGACAGCTGTTCGTATGTACTAAATGTAATACACATGTATGTGCAGCTGTATCTCTGTGCATTTCTGAGATACTGTGACCTGTCTCCATCATTATGTCTTCCAGATATGCTTCAATCAAGACTGCCAGCTTATAGTCACTTGGAGGATGAGGCCCTCATACCTTACCTCCAAGATAACTATGAGGTATTGTTCAGCCATGTGCCACAGCATTCCCAGCAGCATGATGACCTGTGGCAGGAACTTCACAGGAGGGTTAATGATGTGGGTGGCCATAACCGCACCTACCAGCAGGTGCGCAGACACTGCACGGACCTGATCAGACATGCAAAACAGCATGTGAATGCAACAGGTGGTGGGCCACCAACCCAGCCCCCACTCACACGTACCGAGGAGCTACTGGACAACCTGGGGATGCCATCAGAACAGCATCCACAAACTCTATCTGCCATTGTGGAGGTGGGTGTTTCCCAACCACCGAGCCTGGAGTTGCCTGGTAAGTCACTACTGCACATATAACTATTATATCCCATTTAGTTGCATGTGTCACTGTACAATATGTAATGTAACATCATATGCAAGGTATGTTTACACACATGCCACATACTATAGTATGCTACCCTGTGTATGCACACATGTGCATACTCCATAGTATATCCTATTGTACTGGCGAATGTGTTAACATGCACATTGCACCCTGTAGCTGTCATACAGTCATGGATAATGATCATACTGCTGTGTCACCCCTATATAGGTACATCTGGCGTGTCCCAGAGACAGCAGGCCATTGCAGGTGAGACAGTTATCAGTATCAGGCATGTTAATGCATTTATCTATTCGCCATGTGGCCAGTTAACACATGTACACATAATGTATGGTCCAGTCATGATATACAGGTCGCATCTTTAATCAATCACACTGGCTACCCATGTGCAATACATACAAACTAAATGAAACACAGACATGAAACCACAGAAACTGTCATTGCTAGATGTGTGGACAGCTGTGCATACAACGGTGGAGGTGTTGTTCAATGTAGGAATATGTACTATACATCAGAACAACACATGTGGGATGCAAACAGTACTACACAGTGAGCTGGAGTATGGGCAGCCCACAGGATTCACCATTGTGGAATATGCCCCTGCAATGAGTGCACACATTGTGATGTGCCATCTGACATGTCCATGACATGTAGTGGTCCGGCTGCAACATTGTCTCACTATCCCATAAAACATACCCCACATACCAAACATACAACCCTTTGTCTGCATAACCCTGTGGACAGTGGAGTATCTGACATCTATAGGTGTATGTCACATGGGACAACACAGACGTGAGATAGACGGCCATCACAAACATTTGGCCAGCACATGTTCACACATGGCCATGGAGGATGGCCAGAGACATGCAGCAACACACAGTAGATGTGATGTGTATGTGTGTACACCCTGTTGTACACTGGCTACACATGGTCCAACTATAGCCTTTGTTGAATGGTTATATAGCAGATGTGGAACACTGAACATCCTACAAGCCTGTGCACAGCTTGTGGAGGTGTCACTTAATTCGACCACATAAGATGTGTTGAACATCATGACTGTGTCACAGCATGACAGTAGTCACCTGTACAGCATCCACATACATACACAGACACTACATCAGGCCACAGATACAGTACATTTCCCTTGCTGCTGTTGGACATTACTGTCAGCCGTGCACCTCGTGTGTGTGGTACATAAATGTCATGTGGGACATGGTGTATTGACAAGTCTGCCATGTGTGGACACGGTTGCCAGGCAGTTAAGAAATGTTAGCAGTTGTGCAGGGGTGTCATCCGTATGTCCTTCAGTGACCTGTCACACATGACACATCATGGTTTAGTGTGTATACACCTCAGCGACGTGAGTCACAATCCACAGTATTTATGTATTGTGTATGTACACAGTCATGGCTATGCACTGTGTGTGTAATCCACACTGTATAGCAATAGAGACACCTCATGATTCCATGCAATGGCACTGTGTCTGTACTTCACACTGTATAGCAATATAGATGCCTCATAATACCCTTCAATGGTCATGCACATCTGATAAAAGTACATTCTATCTGTAGGGCGTTCAGACAACACTGCAATGTGACACCATTACACCACTGTACATGTGTCAGGACACCATTGTGTCAAGCATGTATGCATGTCAATGCACATGTCAGCAGATTACATGTCATACTACATATTAATGTCAAGGTCATATGCCTCACATCAGCCATGTGTATTGTTAACCTGTGCTGGTCCACATGGTGTAACACAGGGATGCATGCTTACTACCATGATTATGTGAAATGCATGGCTTCTGCTATGACAAATGCTTGCTGTTGTGTGCAACCCAGGGATGTATGATAGCTACCACTATTAATGTCTGAGCTGCATGCCGTCTGCTGTATCACATGCATGTTGCATGCCTTCTGTCAAATCACATGCATGGTGTGTGTGTGTCTGTGTGTGTGTGTGTGTGTGTGTGTGTGTGTGTGTGTGTGTGTGTGTGCACGTCTGTGTGTGTGTGTCTGTGCATCTGTGTATGTGTGTGTGTGTGTGTGTGTGCATGTGTGCATCTGTGTGTGCATCTGTGTGTGCGTCTGTGTGTGCGTTTGTGTGTGTGGGTCTCTATTGTAATGTAGAGTCTTTGTTTGCCTTCACAGGTGATGTAGGTGCATTACCCTCCTGCTGTCCATCTGACGTTAGTGTCCCCACAGACTCTAGCAGTGATGATGAACATATGCTTGAGGTACAGGCAGGGTTGTCAGGGGCTGAATCTGTGCCATTGGTTGCCATTCCACCTATATCCCCCTCTTCCCCGCACGCAGTTCTCATGCCAACACATACCCCATCACAAGTGGCCATAGAGGAAGGACAGTTGGCATGTGTTAGCTAGGAACAGGAACATGTGGTGGCTATGGAAGGTGTGTATTCACACCATGGTGTCAGTCAAATGACTGCAGATGTGCCACACAGGCATGTGGCCAGTGCTGCTCGTAGGAGGACCTCTGGCCAACATGCACCTGCAGGACAGAGTGCAGCAGCTGGTGTCACCAGACGCATGTTTCAGATTGTAATGGCGGCACAGGCACGTGCTGAATGGCAGAACAGAGAAGGGCAGAGGCTTCAGAGGGCTGCTATCCATTCTTTAAACGACAACATCCAGGCACTGGCAAATGCTCAACAGCAGATTGCTGAAGTTTTGGACAGACGATTGGGTGACATGGTTGGAATCCTTAACCGTGGCATGACAATCCGCGAGTGAGAGCTGTCTGTGCTGGAACATCTGGTAGGAGTGAGGCATAGGGCACATGGATGTAGGCCAGCTACACCACCTGGTGCAGGTCTACGTGAATGAGCTACCTCAAATGCCTACTCCCATAGTGCCGGTAACAGCAGCAGTGCAGCTGGTGCTGCACTGTCCACACCAGGACACAGCAGGCCACGTGGACGTGGCCCTGGGTGGTCCCAATGGGGACACGGTTCCAGTGGATATGTGTCATTGGACAGTACGCAATCTGTACCTCTGCCTGGTAGTGCCCGTGCAACCCCTGGCAGGCACAGGTCACGTGGCTGTGGCTGGACACCGTGAGCTGTAAATCCTGGTCTGTACAATCTGGAGCTGTCAATAATACCCCTGTGTAGGCCTGACACATGGCAGAACTGTGTGCACACATACACGTACACACCAGAAACACCTGTAGGGCACCACAACACTCACATGCATAACAACTACACATGGCCAATTAGATCACAGGCCCTAACCCACACACATGATGTTATCCACTGGTGCAGCCTAGGCCCCTGGCAAACATTATCACCCTATGCATATGATGATGCCTGTGCCGCATCCCTGTCATCCACACCATCGGTGCAGGGACATGCTCATATGGTCTGATGCACAGGGTGAACAGAATAAGGAGATAAGTGTATATTACAATTGTATTGAACTGTTGACACGCAGCAGACATACCATGTAGTACAGGTTTAGAATGCATTGTTTTATCTTCACAGTATGTGTCTTGGTAACAACAATAACAGCATGCTATGCTGGTAATGATGCCCTGCTTCCCTCCTTAAGGTCTAATTGCATGTGCCATTAAGTACCAGTGTTTGCAGTTTCCCATGTGTAAATGTGGACTACTCACAGGCATGTATGGCAATACCAGCATGCTATATGTAGCCTCAACCTCACTGTTAGAAAGGCTGACATTCCAAAGATGTCTACACATCTACTGATCCAGGAGCATGTGAGCTGTGTACTAAGCTACAGTGGCTAGAGACGTGACATCCATACCAGGTGACATTACAGGTACAGTTACATGGTGCGGGGGGTTTACACGGTGGTCTAGCTGATGTCAAGGGTAGAGGCCATTTGATAGCATGAGGCCTCACTGTGTAGCAGTAATACACATTCACATTACAGGATGAGAACACACAACTACACACACACACACACACACACACACACACACACACACACACACACACACACACACACACACACACACACACACACACAGGTATTCGCACACATGTATTCAGACACAGTATCATGCCCACACTCATGGGGTCAACGACACTGTAACACACACATACACACACACACACTTGATAGTGTTGAGGTGAGGACCCCTGCCTATGTGGTAATCACCATTACAGTACTGTGCACCTACATGACTTGACACAGAGAATGAACATGTACAGGTAGCCAGTAATGCCTAAGACCGACAGCATCAACAGGGTAGTAGATTGCATCACCTGGAGGGGTTAGGGGTCCTATCTGTTCACTATGGTAGCATACATCCTCACTCCATGGACCGCACAGCCATACATACATACATACACACACACACTGTGGAGTCCACAATTGAATTCACCTATGTCATGCACATACAGATAGCTAACATGTGTGTGATACACACACCACCCCTGCCTATGTCTTGCTTTCTACACTGCAGTATGTACAGATCTCTAGAACAGTGTACAGGGGTGTGTAACAATTGGGATGTATTCCCCTACATACATGGCATATATGGACACACAAGCAAACACACATGGCAGTACTGTGAATCAAATACCTGCTATCTTATGATACGTATGACAGACATGCAGCAGTATTGCCCACATTACAATGTGTACCGACACCACCTTTGGCAATTGTGCTGCTATATGCACATGGGAGGACTTAAGTGTTACAGGTGTCAAGTGATTTACAGTCAGTGGCACCCTGACCGCTGTGTAGGTTGTATGTCTTCACCTTCAATTAACAGAAACATAGCTTAGTGTTTGCACATGTTATGGTAGGACAGTTTGTGACACACCTGTGAGCTGTCTTCAGCAAACATCCATCTGCAAAGTTGGCCCACCACTTTATGTACAGACATCCATCCATACCTGATGTACATCTTACCGTACTGTCAGTATTTCACTATATACAGGTGTCAATGATGGGGCTGCATTGCAACTGCATGTTGTAGTAAGACACAGATGAACTGCAAACATCAGCTACTGCACATGCATGGTAGCTGAATGCACACCACTACATGTACATGTGTGTAGGTCCTACATTCCTGTCATTTAGCCATGTTTGTATGCATTGCAATTGGTGGACATATGTGATGACATACATGACACATGGACTGTTGTATGATATGATAGTTGTCATGGGTAACCAGTACAGAGGGAATGTTAACTCAGTCAACATTGCTATCACACCTTATGTACTGTTAGCATTCAACAGCCATGGACCTACCTTCCATGTGCATGCGTGTAATTGCTGTAGCCACTTGTCTGCATGAAGGACAGCAAAAGCTATGCTATGTACATATGTGTTGTGTGTGTGTGGGGCATGTACATATCCAAGGCAGGTACATGTATGTCATATCCAAACATGAGTGTGTTTACTGGTGTACAGCAACAGTTATCTGTTACAGCTGTATATGACCCAGGGCCCCTGTTATGTGTACAGCCAACCTGGTTATGAGCAGTGGTATCATTGTATTGCATAACACATGATGGAACCCTGTCAGTACATGGGTAGTCTGCACAGTTGCTGTAGAGCTAGGTACAGTCCACTGGTCATGGGTAACATGGTGTTGTACTAATGTATGGATGTGTATTGCTGGTCCAAGGACATGGTGATGTCTGAGGGCTACATTCTAGAGTGCGGCTTTTGCCACTGTGATCTGCACCTGACACATCTGTGATGGCTTTTGAGAGTGTACTGGTCAATACATGTGAGTGGCCTTCATGTACGTGGGGACACTACCACCTGGAGCGGTCCATAACGGTGTTATGGCCCACATGTCTGTATCTGAGGTATACGGTGGTACAGCTATTGTGCACAACTGAGCCTTATGCCAGGTGTTCCTCACTGCACAAATGTCAGAATTCCCCATTGTTGGATCTAGACTGGCTGCTGTGATTACGAACACTACACATCTAGCACTGTTTAGCATACACATACAATGCAGTTGTCCTCTAGGTGTCAGGGTGTTTACCTGGTCTCAGGACATCCGTCTATGAATGGTACTGTATGGGCAAAGTAGGCACTCCTGGCAGGACATCACCACGGGTGGTATTAATGTGCCAGGTTTAGATTGGTACAGCTAAGGTGATGGACAGCAGCAGACGTGTAGAAGACTGGTGTCAGATATATGTAGTGCAGCATTCATGCTAACAATGATGACTATCAACGCACTGTGCCCTTCTGTGTTTAGAGTCAGAGTGCATACAAGATAGCTCTTCGCTACTAAGTGTGTGAGCATGCCCAGTACGCCGTTGTGTAGATGGACACATAGTGCATTCCAAATGGACGTGTGCTACAAAGTGTGTGAGCATGCCCAGTGACACCTTGTGTTGGTTATGTGCCTCTATGTGCATGGCCATGACCACTGTAATCCTGTATAGCGATAGTGGTCATCCAGGCAACAGATGGCCATACCCCACTTCAGGATGGATTCCTACATTGAACACACTGGTTCACGGGTATGTACACCGTAACTGCCAGCATCCATGTCGATGTCCGCATTCCTAGAAGGCCATATTGACTGTCTTGAAAGGTGTAGTGTCTGTGGCGCGTCTCGTATCTATGTAGTGTTGTAATAGTGGTCCATAGATAGGCAGTTGTCCTGCTCACGCCACTGGTGTGTGTTTGTCTCCGTCTGCCTTGGGACAGTAATATGCTTTTAGATGTCTGTTCCATTGTTGATGATGTCACCCACCTAGAAGTATGCCTCTGGGAGTGCTGTGGTCCAGTAATCTCAGTAGCGCATTCTGTAACTGCAAAATGCTGGAGTGTGATTAAGATAGTGAGGTCTATGTTCTAATCCCAGCCCTGCCAATTGTGTGTGTGTGTGTGTGTGTGTGTGTGTGTGCGTGTGTGTTTCCATCTGCCTGGGGACAGAGTAATGCTTTTAGACTGCTCACTCTCCATACAATCCCTATCGGCGTCTTTTCCATTGCTGATGATGTCACCCACCTAGAGGTATGCCTCTGGGTGTGCGGTGATCCAGTAATCTCGGTAGTGCATTCTGTTACTGCGTAATGCTGTAGTGTGATAAGGTAGTTAGGTCTATTTTCTAATCCCAGCCCTGCCAATTGTGTGTGTGTGTGTTTCCATCTGCCTGGGGACAGAGTAATGCTTTTAGACTGCTCACTCTCCATACAATCGCTATTGGCGTCTTTTCCATTGCTGATGATGTCACCCACCTAGAAGTATGCCTCTGGGAGTGCTGTGATCCAGTAATCTCGGTAGCACGTTCTGTAACTGTGAAATGCTGTAGTGTGATAAGGTAGTGCGGTCTATGTTCTAATCCCAGCCCTGCCAAGTGTGTGTGTGTGTGTTTCCAGCTGCCTCAGGACAGAGTAATGCTTTTAGACTGCTCACTCTTCATACAGTCCCTATCAGCGTCTTTTCCATTGATGATGATGTCACCCACCCAGAAGTATGCCTCTGGAAATGCTGTGATCCAGTAATCTTTATAGCGCATTCTGTAACTACATAATGATGTAGTGTGATAAAATAGACAGGTAGGTGTTCTATTCCAAGGCATGACAGGTGTGGGTGTTTGGCAGTCATATCCTATGTGTTGGTATCTGTGAGTGGCTAGCTCCAGGATGTGTTGAGTGTGTTTTGTTGTTTTCCTATATAGTGTCCACAAATGTCATAATCGCCCAAGAGAGTGGGTTGGCAAGACATACACATACATTCGCCAATAGGTCTGGTGAGTAAATGTCAGCAGCCCTACTCTTACCCTTAATACAGTCTGACCCATGTGACGCAATGAAACACACTTGCCTTGATAGTAACACCACTACATAATGCAGGTGGCACATTTGGTTTCCTTTTCATTCTTGTCTAATGCTTTGGTGTCATGTGGTCCGCTGTTGTGATATAAATTCTATATCTACATGTGTGTGTGTGTGTGTGTGTGTGTGTGTGTGTGTGTGTGTATGTATGTATATCTATATATATATATATATATATATATATATATATATATATGTGTGTGGACATTAGCACACATAAATCTACATGATGGAATACATGTCCTATACTATTGAATGTCTGTGTTGGATGATCTGTACATGGTAACCTCAGATGTATGTATATCTGCCATGGCTTAGTGGTAAAGCATATCGTCTGTGGTGTGCAGGGTCTTTGGGTTCTAGTCATGTAGAGACCGGTTATTTTGTTGCTGGGAAGAGCAAGGGACATCGAATACGATGATAGTAAGGCACCTTTAACCAGTTGTGTGTGGATTTGAGCGACAGTAAGCAGTGGTTATTATTTTGGAGCATCAGTATGGGTCATATAACTATGCATTAGAAGACAATACTATGCAAATGAGGTTGAAAATAGTGAATCCTGTTTATCGCCAGGGTGTGATGCAGATCCCAAGAGTGTATGTGTATAGATAGCCGGGTGCAGGACTCGAATATAGGTGAAAGCATGGTGGGGGTGTCAGGCATACTGTACGTACATTGGAGCCCTGTGCCTCGGGATTGCTCCTGCCTTAGCATGCTTAAGCTAGGGGTGTGTCTATACCTGCCTAGTGAAATTGGGAGGGACAACAGCAGTAGTGGAGTAGTCAAGGTGAACAAGCTGTGCAAACAGGTGATAATTAGCACAGTCAGCAGATTACATGCCCAGCCCAGTCCAGAACACTACGGTAAAGTGACCAAGCACCATACACACAGGTTTCTTCCACACTTTACACCACCGGTGTATACATGCAGGGACATTTCTCGACACGATCCAACCAAATGAGAAGGACTGCAGCAGGCAACATAGACCAACATGTGCAGGAGGCTGAGGGTGGTGAGGATGTGAATGCTGCCGAACAACCCTTAGTGAGGAGACAGAGAAGACTTTACAGACCCAGGGTAACCTACCAGGGGCTACATGAGCTGGAGATAGTGGAGCACTATGGGGTGGACTGAGACCTCCTACAGCAGCTTGTTGAGCTGTGCCGGCCACACCTGACACATCGAACAGGCCAAGGGAAACCCATCCCAGTGGATACTAAGGTATGTGTAGGCCTAGGTATACTAACCACAAGTACCTCCCAAAGCACAACTGGGGATATCATGGGGATCTCACAGGCATCTGCATCCAGAGTATTGCACCAGTTTCTAGATGCCATATCACCACATGCCAGTGAGCACGTACATGTCCTCAACACACGTGAGGTGTTGACCAGCAATATGCGTCTCTCTTCCACCAAATGGCAGTCTACCCTGGGGTACTAGGTGCTATAGCCTGCATGCAGGGTGTTCATGTAGTGATCTGGGTTTAGGCTTGTCCACCTGGTGAACGGAACTTCCCTGGCCGAGGTCAAATGTCAGATGAAGCATATGGACAGGGATTATCTCCCTATTTTGAAGTTTTACCTGTGTTTATAGACACAGGTGTTTGGGCACCTGTCAGCAGCTTATTCTGTTGGCATTACATATTATAGGTGGGGTTGTTACAGTCCATACTCCACAGTGAGGGGTGTTCCCATTCACATTTGACTATTACCTTTATACAGTCATATGGGGATTATTATTTTTGGGCATGAAGTGACTACAGGTATGCAGTTGTACATTACACAAGTATGAAGGCTGTTCCTGTAAAAAAAAATTTAAAAGGGGGTTGGGAGAGTGGCCTAATGGTTAAAGTGTTTGCCTTACAAACACAAGGTGCAGGGTTTGAGTCTCACAAGGGATAATTGGCTAAGCTTAAAATGGCTCGCAAGGGCAGTTAGCCTAGTACTAACCTATGAACCTATGAACCTATGCACGTATGCATCAAAGCACCACCCAGTGAGCGGGGTAGGGCCTACATTAACCGCAGGGGCATGCCCTCCATCAACAGCTAGGTTGTATGCGATGGCCAGGGCATTATACTGAATGTGTGTGCTGGCTGCCCTGGAAGCTATGAGAATTCCAATATATGGCATCTGACACAGCTGTACCACACCTTTGCCAAAATGGACATCCCCTACAGTCACCTAGTGGGGGATGCTGGGTAACCACTAGAGTCGTGGCTGATGACACCCATCAGCAATGCACACACAACTGAACAACTACACCATAATGAGGCACACACACAGGCAAGACATATAATTGAGTGTGTGTTTGGGATGCTCGGGTCACGGTTCTGGTGTCTGGACACATCTGGTGGAGCCTTGCAGTATTCACCAGCTACATGCACCCAAATTGTTATGGCATGTGCTATGCTACACAATATGATCCTGTGGAAACAGTTGCAGCAGGAACAGCATGGGGCAGGGCCACACAGCCCCACACCAATGCCAAGGCCTGTACAGGCACAGTGTGACTCGGAGGAGGAACTACCTGAGCTGGACCCAGTAGGCGAAAGGAGGCATGCATAGTATGACCTGCCCTTGGCAAAGAGGCAACGCATGGCATATGCACCGACACAGTAGGTACCCAGGGAATTTCACCCTGTCTGACTCGCACAGACAGTAAAAGGGATGCCAAACATGACACTACCTGTGTTTAGCCATGTATAGGAAGTGCACTGTGTGCATCCGACATAGGCAGCCCTCCAGCACCATCCTCAGGTCTGGCACACCCTCAAGGTAAGACAATCACCCTACGAACTGGCAGTTGTATTAGAATGTGTTTTTACATGTAGCTATGGTATGGATGTGAGCATACAAGGGAATTTGGTGGCTGAATGTTAGGGCAGCAGACAGTACATGTCCATAATGGCACCATGACATCCATAGCACATATCGGGGTCACAATTGTAGCCAGTAGTACACAGGGTGTCCTAATCCACTGCAGGTTATGGGCTGAACATCATGTGTGTCCATACAGCCCACACAAGTCTTAAACAGCTGGACAGGTGTAGACCAATACAGACAAATGCTATACAATGGCCTCTGGATATGCCCAATGGATGACCCCAACCCCCACAGACACACACACAGACTACAGCAGGCCAGGCAGTTAGATGTAGGTTGTGAAGGCTAGGACGTCTGAAACCACTATGCTGGTAATTAAAGCTAGGATCTGAAGTACACTCGTATGCCTCTAGCCAGGACATTAGGTAGGTCCACACACTGAAATGGAGTATCTGGCATACCAGTACAGTAGTAGCAAAAGTGTACAACTGTCAGCTGTGACCCCCTTCCAACGTACACATGTGAAAGTCATGTGCGCCACCCCCGGTGCTGTGTAGGAATGTGGATACAGTTGGATGTCCCCCCACACTGTGCAGAAATGTAGCAACAGTCAATGCCATATGACCACTGGCTACCCTGCAGACACAGCATGCCACCTGTCAGTGTACAACGCAGGGGTTGGCACCACAGTACTGACTACCCGGACATGTGACACATGCGATCCAGTTGACCATACTGGGCATGCTCAAACACATGAAGGTATGACAATAATGTCAGTTGACAACATGCGTAACAGTCATACTGGGCATGATCACACACTTAAACACAAGACGGCCAGGTTTGCAAACACCAGTGGTCCGGACATATCTGCCAGTACATTGCTATACTGTTGGACGACTGTGCTGTATGGTATGTGTGTGGTACTGTCTATTGTCTGTATATATGCCATGGTGTATTGGTCATTCAAATCAGCTGTGTGCACAGAGTGTTGCTACCAACACTTGCAAAGGACGGTTCTTTGTTTGCGGCCAGAACAAGGCCATTGGATACAGAGTGGGTAAGGCACATTGCAGCAGTTGGGAGCGGTTGTGCATGGGTTTGCACGGTGTTAAGCACTGCTGACCTCTGGTTACAGCTCCTTATACTTGTTTAGACTCTACATTTCTTTAACAGTGCAATACTCGCATACTGGTAGACAAACACGCTTACACCCGCTCGCTCCCTCACTTGCACGTGCACCGACATTGGTGCTTGCATTTGTCACTCACGCTGGGTGGACACAATCCCTTGTGATGCCTGTTACATTGAACTACATGATTACAGTATCAGGTATGGCTGACCATTATGCGACGGCAGGCGTTCGACTGTATGGAATCGGCGGCCTGTCCAGTGACATAATCATATTATATGCGTGTTCCACATACAATCTGTTCCCATCTGACTGATACATGGGAACCGATACTCTGCAATGCAGACAAGTAAATGTGTTTTGGGAAACACATCTTTCTGCCGGGTCATGCTACTGCATACTACTGCATACCTATTGTAGGTTTTCCACCTTTTAAATTGGCTGAAGTGAGACTTTAGGAGTAACACCTTTCCCACTTTGCATAGGACAGTCCCTCATTAGGCATATGTGTCATGCAAGAATAATCTAGCCATAGCAAATGTCCTGATTAGAGGACAATATTATATTCAACGTTTCTCTAATAGTTGCATGTAATGGTTATTGTATAAATGACACTTCAATATGTTATGTGAAATAGCATAAGCAACTTGACTGCTGCTAGACTAAGCTTTGATTTGTGCTAATAAGTATATTTCTGTACTATGCATGGCTGTAGGTATGTTCTGACCTGGTACGTCTGACATTTTTATGGAGCAGGTCCCAATTTGGCCATTTGGAAAGGTAGCAGCCCTATAGGACCTATATGTAGAGATGTCAGATTTGGCAAGGCAACACATACCCACAGCCAGTAGAAAATTGACTACTTCACTGGTTTGCATAAGTTAAGGTTATTCTTGTAGCATTATAGTTACTAATACTGTTTCCTATGACATCTAGGTGTTTCAGATACAACAAAATCATTTTATGCAACCACTACAGACAATATATGAACTCTTTTCCCGAAATCACAGGCCATGTGCCATAACATTCATTTTGCAGGATGCAACTTCCCAGAGTGGAGTGTCCCTCACAAAGGCAAACAGGTGGTTACCCCAAACTATTATGCTATCATCTACCTATGGTGGTCGGCGGAATATGCGCTTTCCGTCACTAGCAGACCTCACATACGAATGGGGAAGAATGAACACTGTATCAGGGACACTGCATAACAGCCTCAGGGACACATTTAGATGACTGGTTCTATTAACCTGACACATTGACAGTCACAGGGCATATGTGTTCATTCACATTTGTCGAGGTACATGCTGTTTATGACTCATACATGTTGTCATTAGTCATTATGTGTATTCCGCCACCTGTCCACCTAATATCACTAGTTCTGGAAGGGTTTAGTTAGGACTGTGTTAGGTTCTGATTTGTAATCACGGACGTCCATGATAATCAGGTACAGGGCACTGATATATTTCCTATGTGTTCCCCCAATGGTTTACGGACTATCCAGTAGATATGCTCTTCAGGTTTTGGAGGTATGAGCATCAGCAGTGCCCACATAGGAATATTAATTACTTCCACTGGGCGGGCCTAATACATCTCTGCCAACCAACACCTGCACACTTAGGCCCATTATTGCATATCCATGATTCACCTACCTGACACCCCTCTACAGCACTCATGACACATACTTACTGTGAGCACAGCTGGGGTATGAACACAACCCTACACACTGCCCACTCTACCTATCTTGGGACACATGTCGTATGTTTTGTCAAACCATTTGTTATCAGACTTGCACAACCTAATGTTCTGTGTATGGCTACATCCTGGCCGCATCAATCATTACAGGTCGCCTAACAGAGAAATTTTTGGCGTACCACAAGGGACCCCATGATCCATGTTTAAAGTGTAGACCTTGCAGATCTCTCCCACTGGTACTTTCCTGCCAGTGGTCTGGAAAGCAGCGATGTATTTACCTTTCTTGCGTGTCTGTATGTCTCACCGGCCTAGCTGGGGTGGTGTGGGAGGTAGATGTTAGTTGATTGGACTTCCCACTAACATATGCCCGGTCTGAACATATGTTACCCATAATTGCTGTACCGTAACCTAGGCATGTACATGTTATATCTACAGTAACATCTATATATATATATATATATATATATATATATATATATATATATATATATATATATATCTTTGTGTGTATATGTGTGTATGTATATGTATATATATATATATATATATATATATATATATATATATATGTATATATATATATATTGTCATTAGTCATCACGTGTATTCCGCCACCTGTCCACCTAATATCACTAGTTCTGGAAGGATTTAGGTAGAACTGTGTTACATTCTGATTCGTTATCACGGACGTCCATGATAAACGGGTACAGGGCACTTAAATATTCCCTATGTGCTCCCCCAATGCTTTCTGGACTATCCAGTAGAAATGCTCTTCAGGTTTGGGAGGTATGAGCGTCTGCAGTGTCCACATAGGAATATTAATTACTTCCACTGGGCGGGCTTAATACATCTCTGAACCACAAGTAATGAGCACAACACAGCTCAGTCAAAACAGGAACCACGAATCACTGCAGCAAGATTTCTTTAATTAAAAAACCATCGAACAGTATAAACACTTAAAACTGTTGAGCGCTTTCATCTAATACATCAGATTTCCTCAGAACATAAAACCAAATGTAACACAACATTTAAATAGCATAATTTCCCGCCCATTTTTGCCAATTAACTCATGTTGATTAAGCTTTTTAACCCTTGGTTGAATATTTGGAATAAAACAGACAATCTCCTATAGTCTCAAAATTCAAGAATGCATATTACCAATTCTATATGCCTATATAAAATTATTAGAATACATAAATAATACACTGTTCTATATGATGTATTATATAATATAGTATATTGCTAATATACCTTACACACATAAAATAAGATATTTCCTTTGGCATAAATTTCCTATATACCCCTATGGTGATGTGTAGATATGGTTATACTGGTGTAAGTATCTAATATACTTTATTTATACTTTATTTCCTCAACAAGGGTTTAGTGGGTATAACTTCATTGAGACCTGGTGGTGTCGCTGCCTCCAACATAATTGCCACTTTATTTCTTTTCCCCCACTATGGCCTTGATATTACCTCCTCTGAGGTTGCAACTAACTACCTCCAGTATTCCAAACTTAAAACTCATGCAAAGCTCATTATTTAATATGTGTCTCGATAGTGCGTTGTTGACATCATTCTTTTTAATACAATACAAGTGGTCGTATATTCTATTTTTTAGAAATCTATCAGTCATTCCAACATAATAATTTTCACAGGTGTCACAGATAGCCAGGTATACCACGTGTCTTGTTAGGCAATTCCCATTTTTAAAAAATATCTTGGTTCTATTTCTATCCTTAAGAATTATGTTCTTACCTTCATGAATGTATTTACAGTAATTGCAGCACCCACATTTGGTAGTACCCCTACTTCTACTTATGACATCTTTGTTGGAACTTTGTCTTATATCTATAAGTCTTTGTAGACTATTACCTGCCCTATGGACGAACCTAGGTATTGAAGGAACCTTGTCTCTAACGCCTGCATCATTTGTTAAAATGTGCCAATGTTTTGTTATTATCTGCTTCACCTGGTATGCTTGGTCGCCATATTTCACTATACATGCTCTGTTGTACCGGTCCCCTTCTACATTATTATATCTCTTTTGCGTAGATATACCTTTGCCTATCAGGGGAAAATATTTTATGCCCCATTCCTGCATAACATATTGAGTTAAATCTTCCAACATCCTATCAGGGTATCCCTTTCGAACATAGCCTCCATAACCTTTATTTCCCTAATCATGTTGTTCCTTTCTGATGTCATCCTCACTGCCCTAATCATTTGACCTTTCACTATGTTATACTTTACTTTATAAGAATGAGCACTGGAAAAATGTAAGTATCCATTACTGTAAGTCTCTTTCCGATATATTTTGGACTGGAATGTCTTACCATCATTATATACATAGACATCTAAGTAATTTATTCCTTTTTTGTCCCACTGATATGTGAACTTTAAATAGGCAGTAGTACCATTAATATAATTCACAAATTCCTCTAAATCCTTGATGTTACCTGTCCATAACAAAAATATATCGTCCAGGTATCTTACGTATTTTTTGATTTTGGTCATCCAATTGGTGTTGAGAATATATGTTGTTTCCCAGTCTAGGAGGACCATGTTGGCATACATGGGGGCACATGCCGCCCCCATCGCCACCCCTGAGATCTGCTTGTAAAATTCTCCTTCAAAAAAGATGTAATTATAGTCTAGTACTATTTCCATGAAGGAAGTAAGAAGCCTAATTTCTTCTTCTTGTAACCCACTAAAGTTTTTCATACTCTGCATGAAACTTTCTATTCCTTCCTGCCTAGGGATACATGAAAATAGTTCCCGAACATCAATAGTAACAAAGATAATATCAGGGGACCACAATTCCTGGGTGAATATTCCCAAAAATTCCCAGGAATCTTTCATGATGTGAGATATACTTGAATACATATGCTTCAACCTAGTGTCCACTACTTTCCCATATGTAAATGTTTTGCTAGCACTCCCTGAAATAATAGGTCTGAATGGGGGATCGATGGAATTTTTGTGTACCTTCGGGATACCTCTAATGGTGGCCAGAATAGGGTACTCAACTTTCAAGAATTTATATAGTTCTTCGTCAACTTGATTGTCTAACAAGAATTCTTCCAAAAAGGAATCTATTCTATTGTGTGCAATATTCACTTGGTTTAGCGAGGATACTTCATATTGATTTGTATCATTAAGTATCTCAAATATCTTAGTGCTATACTTTTCTTGATCATAGAGTACTATCCCCCCCCCCTTGTCAGCCACCATGATCCTAACATTTGCAGAACAGATAGAATCTATAACTGTATTGATGTTATGGATCTCAGATTTATTTGTTTTCTGATACTTGGTTCTCTTATATAACTTATAGATATCCGCCTGTATCACTTTTTCAAAGGTCTCTAGTGTTTTGACCATAGGTGGTGTAAAAGTACTCTTCTTTCTAAGATTAGTGTTCATGGGTATAACTTGTGACTTGTTTTGGAAAAATACCCCTAGATTTAACTTTCTTAGGAATAACTTTATATCTACCAGGGTATCTACCAAGTCTAATGATTTATCAGGTATATATTTCATACCCTTCGCAAATATTTTTACCAAATCTGTTTGGGGTACATAAGAACTGTAATTATAAATTTTCACCTCTACCTCCTGGTTGTCTGTATATGAACCCAATTCTTGGCCACTGTGTTTATCCTGTGTATCAAAATAAGTTCTATTGGTAATGTCCGAACAGTAAATATTCGGTACTAATATTGCCTGTCCTTGTTCCACCTGGGATACCCTTTCCTCCTTCGATGTACTGTCTGCCACCTGTCCTGTTCTTCCTCCTCTAAAAAAACTTCCTTATACTGATAGTGTGCTTCATCTGTATGTGGTATGTCCCTGTAATCCCCCTTGTATGTATCTCTCTGTCTCAACCTTTCTTTATTATTCCATTTATACGCTTCTCCTTGCTCATATTGCTTCATATCACGTTGCAACTTCTTGCATTTTCTAGCAAATATTGTGTTGCTCATGTGTTCAGCGTAATCATATTGCTTAAAAAACAGAGATTCCCACTGTGGAAATAACCTATCATCCCTAATGGCATTATCCATAGTTTCCACTTCTGATATTAATCCTGTCAACTGTACATCATTACTATCCATAATGAACTTCATGAACTTTTCCCCAAACTCGTTGAACATATCATTACATTTCTTTATGTAATAAACTGAAAAAACAAACTTTAGAAATACAAAAGGAGAGAGCTCAACCACCAATATAGTCAAAAGCCTTAACGCAGTTTTATTGAAACAAAAAATAAATAGCGTTTTCGCTACTACATAAATGTAGCTTCCTCAGAGGCTAAAAACACAAAAAAGGCGCCAACCAGATTTTATACTACAGGCAGCATTGTTAAAATCAGCTGTTATACGTAATACATCACTTCCTTTGAACAAATAAATATGTACAAACCAATATTTATTAAAAACATATTGATCACCCATCTATCGAATTTCCTACCTTTCCAATAAAAATAAATGCATTAAAATAAATACATTTAAAGAAATACATTTAAAGTACAAGTACATTTCTTTATGTTACCACCATTCATATCCACACCCATAGGTCTTTTAAAAAAACGAAGCCCCATAGGGACTATGTGACTATTTAAGCAACGTTTCAAGTACATATTTTCAACCTGAATGGTTTTGATTTTCGTTAATTTGTTGCCAAAACTAAAAATCATTTGCTTTAATGAATTGTATTGTTCAGACATTTTTTGTCCCTTGGTGCTCTTATTTGTGAAGTTATCAAAGTCAAAAGGCAGTTGCAGTAATTTCTCTACATTGTATGAATTAAAATTGTCATTGCTGCCCTTAACAGACTTCTTTCGCACAGTACCTGGTTTGTTGTTAATATGAGCACCGGTTTGAGTTTTAGTCCCATAGGTCTTTT